>NW_028321897.1:36884763-37039716 GCF_036245765.1 Copidosoma floridanum | reverse complement strand
GAAAGTTTTCTCCTGGACAAAGCTCTTGGACCCGTAACAGTAAGGGTGCTAAACGGAACCACAACGCCTTTCTTCACGTACACCAAAACAGAAGCAGACGTATTCTACTAAATTTCGTGCTGACTCTTATTTGTCCCCGAAGCGACCGCATGTTGTTTTTCTTAGGATTCCGTCTCCTGGGGCACTCGTATACCACCAATTGACAGTGCGTGAGCACTTTATCTTACTTCTGAGCTGTAAGTTAAAGTTTCAAAGGAGGAAAATTGAAGTCAGGGATGAAATAACTTTTCACTCGAGGTTTTGTAAAGATGGTTGGCCTTTATTCATATAAGAGTCGATCTGTACAGCCCGGCGCCTCGGACTCGAATTCCTCAGTACGTAGCGCGTAGCTCTTTTCCCCTGGCAGACGCAGCTGCCATGTTATGAATTGTCACCACGACCGCTTGGCGGTGGTGGGGGGGAAGAGTCAGCTTTGGCCCATTCGCATTCCCCTTTCTCCTCCTTGCTCGCTAGCGGGGCATTACGGTGTGCCTACGATACATCAAAATAGTTCGTTTACAACTTTTTCATACATCCAAAACGAAAGAAGAACGCGTCACGAGGGTAAAATTTTCGTCCTTGCTGGTTCCAACCAACGAGAGAGAAAGAGAGAGAGAGCTTCCTTCAGCATCCTATCTTCTTATCTCTCTGCTCTCTCCCACTACAATCGTCTTCAGTAGGCCAGAGAAAGGGGGGGCGCATGTACGTGTAGCTATGATATTGTACGTGACATTATATTTTAAGTAGCTTTCATCATGCAGTAGCCTTACAAAAACTATTACATGGCATAGTAAAAATTACTATGTTTAACATAGTAAAAACTGTAATTATATAGTCTTTGCTACTTGACAAAGTGGATTTTATGGTTATTATTTTAAAATGTATCTAAAGTAGAATTCTAAAGTAGAATTTGCTATGTGACAAAGTTAAATTTCTTAATCCACTGCATCGCTATTCGGTATAAAAAAAACTACTATGTTCGAAAGTAATATTGCACGATCTATATATAGATATAAATGCCTGTTCATTTTTAAATTTAAGTTCATACTAATAGAATCATGACGAAAAACATGTTTTTTGATATATTAGGGTTAAAAAATAGTACGTGCTGATAGTTAGTTTTGAATCGACTAATTATTCGTTGATAACACCGTGGTCTGTAGAAAACCCTCTGAATTTTTACTTAATTGTGTATATCTTAATCAGTACACGTTCTCACATGTACTTTATCCATACTTCCGCAGACATCATGTTCCGTGGTCTAGTGCTTGTGGAGCCTGATTCGGAAACCAAAGGATGAAGATTCAACTCCTGGTCACTTCAGATCTTTTTGAAAATGAGAATATTTTTAAAATTCGTCAGTATCTGTGTACTATAAGTAAAAAAATATTTATATTTGTTTGAATATATACATATATATATTTATATTTATATATCCATCGCTCCCTATATTATATAGTTGTATTGACGAAAGTGTGTCTCAGCCTCCCCCCTGCTCCCCCCACTACCCCTCAGCTCACCCCCGATTCACATAGTTACTTGCTTGTTTTTACGTCATTTATTATCAAATTATACTTGTGTAACCTCTCCCCTGCTCCCCCCACTCCTCTGGTTCATGTGTACTTTACACAAATATGAAATTCTTGATTAACTGAGGACTTTATTTACAAAAAGACAGAATTCAGGAGCAGGTATAGTCATATAGACAAACACAATTAAGCTTTTGAAACAATAATTCATTCTGTTAACTTAATGTTGTGAAATTTCATGTTTCGTTTTAATCCATCTGATTTTTCAAAACCCTTTTCACATTTTTCACATAATTTTTTTTTTGGTTTTAATAAAGTAACATACGTCTTTTTAAATGTGACCATCTTTGAAGTAACATATTTTTGAATAACTGAAAAATTTCTTGCTTAACAATATTTTTAATTTCTTATTAATTCACGGATTCAATTTGAATAAAAATTCTTTTTGAATTCTTACATCTTGATAAAGCAACGTATAATTATCCGTGAAATAATAAAGGTTTTTTAATATACAATCTTAAAAAATTAAAACTCTGTCCTTATGATTTGTTGATAAACATAAAAAATGATAATACAAAGGGAGACTGTTTTCTATATAAGACAAAAGGTAATGATGACGAGGTGCCAGCATTCAATGTTATTCTAGGAATATAAGCTTTGCCTCTATTTTTTCTCCCGTTATTATTTCTGCTTCTATATTATATTGAAATAATTTTGTAATTTTTAATCTTGTGCCATTACAAAGACCGTCTAATATACATAAACTCCTCAGTAACATCGCTATAGCATTTATTTTTTATTTTAATTTGTGTGGTGGAAGAACTTTTCTGATATTGTTCAAAAATACTATTAAGAAATTAATATTTATGTTATCATCTGTTTTATCAACTCCTTTGTGAGTCACGTATTCTGCTGTTGTGAACTCATTCTCAGTCTGCATTGATAATAATTACACGAATAATGTTGTTATTTTGTCTACTCAATCTGTTAGTGGGGGTATGGCGCGCGGAGCGCGCAGGGGGGCGTCGGCTCCACTAGTTTATGTATATATATATATATATATATATATATATATATATATATATATTCTGTTACTTTTATTTAACAGTTCTTTCTTAGCGAAAAAAAATTACTATGTTGAATAAAAAATTTCAATATAATCAGGTTTTACTATAAAGCATTGTCACTTTTATTATACAGCGAGTATGTTTTAGCTTTCTTATATATGATAGTTTTTTAATACTACTTTTCTCAGTGCAAAGACACATTATGTTGAATGAACTTTGTTTTATAACTTTTAACTTGTTTGTTGAGATCTCAGGTTAGTTATCAGCTAACATCGAGTTATCGAACCATATTAAAAGTTTTCTATTTTTGTTCTCAAAAATTGCTATTTACTTGAAGTTACTTTTAATTCTTTTCTTGTGCTTTGCATTTTTACTTAAACTTCTAATTTGAACTAATGTTAAGACTCGAATAAAGATAAATACATTGGGGTTTGAAGTGTAAAATTGACTTTTAAATTTTGAATGGAATGCCTAAGGCTGTGTTCACAGTGGTAGACACTAGTTTAAAACTAGTGTCAGGGCTGAGCATGTAACTTGAGCCATGTCGTAAATATAATTGGCATCGGGTCAAATATTATATTAACGACGTTTCATGAAAAGCAAAATCTTAAATTTGGTGATTTTACGCCACATGTCCCATCGTTGCTGTGAAAAGGGTGTGTAGACGTGCAAAAAATACTTCGACACCGGCAAAAGGATTCGACTGGGGCCATTCAGGTGTAATATTAAATATTTGTTCAAAAGTATCTTACCACTAGGCATGCATTATCTTAAAACTCGGGCTTAATTTAAACTTTATTTGATTGTTAAGACACGTAACAGAAAAAAAAAATGTTAAAGTGTGCGATCTTTTTCCCACTAGTTTGAGGACATTCGGTGTAGGTATGCATCTTACCTTACGGGCTCCACTAGTTTAGTAAATTGTAGAGCGCTCGCCAGGAATCGATATTAATGGCTTTTTAAGAATTGATCGCGACTGGTGACCGGTCACAATACACTCAGAAACTCAGTGGTTCAATCGGGGAATCCGATAATCGTCGACTTCGACGAGATAAGTCAAAGTAACATGCCGTCAACTTAACCTTTCATCCCATATTTAAAAAGTAAATAACGAAACAAGACCAATACACTTTCCAATTTATCGAATTCACCTATTGATCCCCTGTTGGAGGATCTAATCGCGATGCTTCGATACAGCCTGATACTGTTCTATAAATCTCGAAAATAGTGCTCTAATTGGTAAGTTCCAGTGATATTCGATGGAATACTTAGTTCAGAATAACTGACCAATCAAAGAGCTGCATCGAGTGATATCGGGCTGTACCGAAGTATCGCGATCAAAAGCACAGGGACGTAAGAAAAGCATTGGTTGATACATATGTATGCGGGGAAGTATGAGGCACTACCGGCAGCCCAACTTTATTAATTAATAATGACGAAACTTCTTGGAGTAAAGCTATGAAAAAAATGTCATTTCAAATGCACAGTATTATTATCATGTATACTAAACATTGCCGTGTCAAACTAGTATTTGAAAATTCTAGTACAGCCATTTTTTTCGATTGACAATTGTAACCGCTACTTGTACTAAATTACTGTTATTATTATGTTCGTAATTTAGTTTTTTAGAAGAATCAGCAAAAAAATTCAGGACAATCAATTCAAAATAATTTTTTTTATTAATTCCTTGTTAGTATTAGAGACATACAGCGTGAAGGAGTGACCTAACCTCCACCGCATGCACCGTTTTCACACTATTTGTGAAAACGTAAGTGCATAGTGCTTGTGTATGCACGTGTGTATAGATGTACTAAACAGTGCTATTCTTACGTCTTTTCATATCATGTATATGCCAATTTAAATTTGGAAATCGTTATGTTGTAGTAGCCCCATTGATGCAGGGTAGAGCTGCAGGACAGAATTTTCTCTATAAGCTGCTATGCTTAGTCTATCCTGGGGCTCTACAATAGTAAACGATGTATCGTCATATTGCAAAATTCCTCTCTAAAATTTCTTTAGTTTCCTCAATTTTCTCAAACCTTTTTTATTCGAAGACTTTCAAGAGAAGTTTGTGATATCGTGATATATATTTAAGTTGGTAAAGCCTCTTGTGACGAGTCTCGATATATCGAAAAAAATAGTTTTTTGCGATATCCCATAGACCACGCATGCGTCTTAACATAAATAAAACAAGAAATAAAAAAAAAAAAAAAATAACAAGAAATAAAGTAAAATATAACAAGAAATAAAGAAAAAAAAAAATAAAAAAAATAAAAAAAACAAACCAGGTGGAATAAATATGTCATGGGACCCACGGTAAGAACGAAGTTCTTCAAACATGAGATGAGTATGGACACAATTTCTTAGGTAACAAGGGGGTCGCCAGACCCACAGGAAGAACGAAGCTCTGTAAACGTTAGTACTGCATTCATGTTGTTTACTAAAACAAACACTTGAAAAAAAAATAAAAAATAAAAAAAAAAAAAAAATATTTAACTACTCACGATGGTTGAACTTCACGAGAACGTCGTTCATGAATACAGTACTCACGAAGTTCAACCATCGTGAGTAGTGAAATATTTTTTTTTTTTTTTTTTTTTTTATTCGTTTTTCAAGTGTTTGTTTTAGTAAACAACATGAATGCAGTACTAACGTTCACAGAGCTTCGTTCTTCCTGTGGGTCTGGCGACCCCCTTGTTACCTAAGAAATTGTGTCTATACTTATCTCATGTTTAAAGAACTCCGTTCTTACCGTGAGTCTGATGACCCATTTATCCCCCCTAGTTTGTTTTTTTTATTTTTTTATTTTCTTATTTTTTTTTTTCTTTATTTCTTGTTTTATTTTTCTTTATTTCTTGTTTTTTTTTTTTTTCATTTCTAGTTTTATTTTTGTTCATATTTCATTTAATTACATTTTTTTTCATTTTTTTGTATTTCCTTTACGTAATTTCTTTCTTATTTTCATATTTATTTTTTTTTTTCCATTTCCTTTTTTTTTTCATACATTATTCCTTTTTTTGCATATGTAATTTCATTACTTTTTTTTTATTCTTTTGTATTTCCTCTGTTTTAATAATTTATTTATTTTTAAAATAATTCATTTATTACAGTAATCAGTAGCATTACTGTAATGCCAAAAAAAAACCTCAGGTTTAGTAAAAATTTTTGTTTTAGATGTATTATTTAGAAAACAAATACACAATTTATAAAACAAATACATAATCAAATGTATTATCAGTGAATACATTTAAAAATGGAATGTTATAGTTACGAACCACACCATAAGTACAAAAAACCAAGTACCTATAGTCGGCAGCGCTTGTAGCAGAGTGGGTAAGGTACTGGACTCACATGCAGGAGGTTGAGGGTTCAAATCTCTGTATTGGAAAATGCTTTTTTTTTTTTTTTTTTTTTTTTTTTTTTTTTTGTAGAATTGTAAAAGAAAAAAATTCAAAGTAAAAGAAAAATTATTGTGGGAGAACAAAATTAAAATTTGTCAAAAAATTAATTGCTTAGTGTGAGGGGGAATGGTGGGTAAAGGTGTGTAGAAGAAGAGTAACACGGCAGGGTTGGCAGATATACATATATAGTCAGGAGAGGGGAAGTATATGGAGAACAGGTGGTGAGGGGGACGGGGTGAGGGGGGAAACTTGAGAGAAAGAGACTCTGGGTAAACGACTTTCGAAAAAAAAAAAATCTGTCGGTTTTAAAATTCCAGCCCCTCGAGTAACGCGACATAAAGAACTTCGTTCTAAAAAACTAAAATCGCAAGCACAGTCTTAGGGAGTATCGCACAATTTTTTAGTTTTTTCGATATATCGAGACGTGTGACAAGGCTCCTTCAGTGGTTTTGGGTATCTTAAATATATGATTTTAGCTCTGGTCTCAACTTCAACATAAAAACCTGACGTCGCGTTAACATTTAGATATCTGTTTGGACGTGACGTCAAGATTCATGGTTGATGCTGCGACTGCAGCAAAACCCAGATACTTAAGGGTGCGTTCGATTCACATAGGGCGATCGCGTATTGATCTCTCATCGGTTAGTTACTCCCAAGTACAGTATATCTACAAATAATACTGGTACTTGTACATGAATATACTAGACTATATCCGATCAGCAATCGATACGTGACTGATACGCAACCGACTGATGTAAATCGAACGCAACCTTAGGTAACGCAATACCACCGTTACTACAGGATAGACCTTTTGCACTGCAGGATAGACTTCACACGGCAGCTTATGGAGAAATTCCATCCTGCATCGCTCTATTGAGCATCATGTGACTGGGTTCGTATTCCGTAACTTGTCCAGCTTACATTAACGCTTACTACAGTAGACTCCAGTTAGCGCAAGTGTCAGCAACTAGCTAGCTATTGCATGAAGTTACCCCCGGGGTGGTATTTTCTAACGTGTCTAGCTTACATTTGCCCTAGCTAGACTAGACAAACTAAACTTGACGTCATGTTACAATGCTTAAGTAAATGGTAACGTTCTGTCAAAGCTAGCTAGTCTATAGTCTAGCGCTAGGCTAGCTGGTGCAGTAAGTTACGGAATGCAGTCTTTGGACTTACACTGGACGTATTAGGTTATGCCACACAAGCTTATCCCCCAGATGGCGCGATCGTGCCTATGAGAATGTGGCGTCTTCAAGTGTAAGCATATATACAATGTCTACATGTATTCGTTTGTATTGGGATCGGGTTATTGAGTTATTTGGAACTCAGAAGCCTAATATTGGAGTTTCAAATGTTTACCACAATGTACATGGATAGAAGGAGGCGTGGCGCTGACATCGGAGAGCCTACTCTCGTGGAGTCTCGCAGCTTCCAAAATTCAGCACCTCACGTAAAACTACATTGGTAATTGGCGCTTGAGCTTAGTTTCAATTACAATATATATATATATATATATACATGCGCACACTATATGTATACACGTCTTTTTGCGGTACACCGTACTTCCACGTGAGGTGATGCGTCGATGTCGCGCGATGCATAAACATGCGTTTTAAATGGGATTGCTTGACGTGATAATACGGATGGGCAAAATATATATCGATGTACCGGAAGTACCGATATTTTTTCACCGATGTATCTACACGTTTTGCCGTAAAATTTTTCCACCGATATATCGTAGATTGATAGATTTTCAACGGTATCGAAATGACATCACGAACAATACATTTTCTTCCATACAAACATTTAACAGTCAAGATTATTAAAAACAAGAAAAACGGTAAAAAAAATTACGCACTGCAAATATACACAGTGCATTTTTTATCAGTTTATTATTTTTGTATGTGCTAATACTTGAAATTAAACCCAATTTCCGTGTGCATTTATACACACATCTATCGATGTATCGGAATATGGGTGTACTATTCCGATAACATCGATATGCTTCAGATATATCATTAATATATGGATATATTTTTTGAGTTGGCTCAAAGTAACTCATTGTACACTACACTTACACTGCCATCTATGCAACTCAACTACCCTATGTCTTTAAACGAATTTCGATACTTTCGACTGTATATGTGATAGTCTCCCAGTGTCCGGACACCGTTGAGACTATTATATATATATATATATATATATATATTTTTATCAATACACTGACACTGCCATCTATGAATCTTGGGTGCTCCAACTATCTAAACAAATTTCGATACTATCGACTATATACGCGATACTCATGCAGTGCCGACCCATCGCTGAGACTATTAATTTTGTCGAGTCACTGTTGCGTCGTGTCGCGATACTCTTGCAGTGTCGAGACACTATTGACACTATCGTTTTCGTCGCGTAGCTGTTGAGTCGTGTCGCGACAATTAAACGTCGGTACAGAAGGATTCTCGGCATTCCTGCATTTAGTGATTTAGACAGCTAGGAGCGTCTTCGAGAATTTATATTAGATTCGCTAGAAGCTGAAGGAATTTTTGAAATCAATTATGACGCATGGACGCAAACTGATCGGTGCACGATAACATCCAATGAAATCCGAGTTCGTAAATTTTTAGATTTACTTGGCGAGATGTTAATGAAGTTGAAGACACATGATTATTACGCAAAAAAACAAGCATCATTCGTAAAAATTTTTAAAAATAATTTGGTTGACGATGAATTTATTGTTAGCTTTGATTTTGCGGAAAATTACCCATTCGTGGTTCAAAACTCGGCACAGTCTTTTCACTGGAATAACAACCAGGCTACGATATTTACGTGCGTTGTGTACTATAAAGAAAACAATTAATTAAAACACAAAAGCTTAGCAGTGATATCGGATAACCTTTTGCACGACACGGTTGCCGTACAAGTTTACCAAAAAATTTTCGTCGATTATTTAAAAAGAGATTTCAATCTGAAAAAAATTTATTACGTGAGCGACGGCGCATCGCAACACTTTAGAAACAAAACTCATTTTCATTTCCTGTTGAATCACGAAAAGGAGTTTGGGATTCCAGCAGAGTGGCACTTTCACGCGACTGCTCACGGGAAAGGAGGATGTGATGGGGTAGGCGCGAATTTAAAACGTGGAGCTAGAAGGTCGAGTTTGCAACTCTCTTCCGGAAATCATATTCTAACGTCACAAGATCTTTTTCACTGGGCGGAAAAACACTGCAAAGAAACGAAGGTTCTTTTTTGGAGCAAATCTGACTACGAAGAAACTTCCTTGAGATTAAAAGACGAAATTTCCAGTGCGAAACTGATTCCAGGGACACTGAATTATCATGCGTTTATCCCTATTAAGGATGATAAATAAATGTTGAAGAAAACTTCTTTGAGTAACCAGTATGAAATTTTTCCGAAACTGAAAGAACGTAAAACAAGTGTCACTTCGATTACCATGCCTAGAGAAAAAAAGAGAACGAAGTAAAACAAATTTGTTTTTATTTTTTACTTTATTTTTGTAAATATCTAATATTTTATCAATATTAATCATTATTTACTTCTTTTTAATAAAATTGTTGTATATATAAATAAATTTTATTAAAACATTTGTTATTTATCCATTGTAAACCCTGGTTAACTAATTGTTGTTTACATCGCCACTGCTACATTATCTTACTAATATATAAAGCAAAGTCGCTAAAACCGTTGTAATCGCTAACCGCAAAAACTACAGAACCGATTTTGCTGAAATTTCGCACACTGATTCATGATACTTCCTAGATGGTTTTAGTATAGTTTTTATCTTAAAAAATTTAATAACAATAGCAATAAATGAGCTCAAAGTTTTGCAAAAATACGCCAGCTTTTCACTTTAGTTCAGTAAAATCCGCTAGGTGGCGTCGACATAAAATCGAAGCTACCTGCAACATAATTAAATAAGTGTGGTTATAATACGCCGGAGCGTATCGTCAGGTCTGTAGTCAAGCTTCGGCAGCTCATCAAGCTGTGCAGAGAATGCTGGTGATAGTCCTGCAGCTGGGTATATCCCGGTTACGGACGACACTCTTCTCTAAGGGGGAAGGGACCCAAGTGTCCCTTCACCCTGAATTACGACGAGTGCGATCAAAGAAAAATAAATTAATTCCAACCGATGCCGTCTCTGCCAGAATACCAGGAGACATATCTAGCCAGAGCACAATCTGCACCAACTCTTCAGAATTGTGTAGCAGTCCCACCATCCCACCTGGTGTAGTTAGAGAATTTGTGGCTACAAATGTAAGCAAGGAAAAACAGCTCTAATGGGCACGGGAAGCCACAACGGCTACCTTCTTGGTAGTCGCGTCCCCAACGCGCTTACCCACATGTTCCCGTCTAAAGATAAGCAATTGAGCAGTTGGTTATCCGGGGAACGACCCGAGATGAGATATTCTTTGGTCAGCGGCGTACCTCCCTCCATCACAGTCTCCGTACATCGAGACTCCCAGAGTAAGAATCAAGCAACCCGTAGCCAGCTCTTCATCATCAGGAATAATAATAAATAATAGCCTGGAAGTTTCACCACTGGCGCTTTTTAGGGCCATTATAAGTATTTACGTTCCCTACTTAACCATCAATTTCATCGGTTCTTTTTAGGGGCCACCTTAGTGTAAACTACCTTGCCAACAAATACATTTTTATTACCATTTTCGGAAGCGATTCGTCGACTAAAAGACTATATTAACTAAAGACGGGCACTATTAAACCAAGTCAAATATTTACTGGCAGACATCACCTGCGGAGTTGTTCTTTGCAAGGCTGGAAAACCCGGTGACCGACGACCCTATACTACCCTCTCGACTCTAAGCATTAAACCAGGAATCACTGATCCTCTCCAAGGTCTGCGCTGGGCAGACTTATAACAGCTATGAAGGAAAAAAAACTTTAGCCAACGGGACAGCCTCCACTGGACAAGTATCACTAACCAATCTCCCCATCTAAGATCACCAAAACAACTGAATCTGCAAATAAAAAAGGAGCTTTAGACACCAGCGTCTTCCACGTTATACGAGAAGATCACCCTGAGGTATCCAGGCAGTCACAATTGCTGTTAACTGCAGTCAAGAAAGAGTTAACTTAAGAAGCTCACCGGTATTTTTTAGGGCCATCGGACGTCGAACTACCTAGCCAACAAATGTATTTAAATTAACAAAGTTGACTGAAAATAGCCTTTAGGGGTCATAAAAGTTGTAAGCATGCCAATAGTCGCAAAAGGGTATATTGGAAAGAAAACTTCAAATGTATCTAATGAATACAATTTGAGGTGTCAAGAAACTGACGCAGAAAATTTATCGAGATTGGAACAGCAGCGTCAAAATCGACAAATAAAGAATCCATTACGTGAGAGATCAGCTTTTCATTGTACCCTCACAGCAATCTCTGAAATCTTTAAAGATCCTACTTCAGATTTTTTAATGAGTAGAAAATGTATTTGTGTTTTTGTGGCAATAAAAATGTTGGGTTTAAGGTCCAGGACTATGTTGCTCTGGTAATAAAATTGTGAGATATGAGAAAAAACAATTTTTTTTGATATAAATTTTTTGGGGGTTTTAAATCTTAACAGCTTTAAAAAATAGCCCTTTTCGTGAATCACACAGAAGAAACCAAATCAACAACTTCTTATAGCCATCGATTATTTTATGGCATAAAGAACGCACAGTACTTTTCAGAATAATTATTTTTTTGAATTTGTACACCTTATTATTTGACCAAATAAACTATATGGATTCCGAAAAAATATGTTTTTAATAAGAAGATTTTTGTTCTGAGATGTATCGGGAATATGTGTAAAATTTTTCAACTAAAAATGTTTCACATTACGTGTCAACACACTACGGTGTTTTATTTAGTAAGTCTCGGGCGAAGCCGAGACGGGGGGCTGCTAGTATATTATATAGCCAAACAGACACACGGCGGACGCGCTGCTACCGCGCGTGGCCCGGCCGCCGTGGCTAGCATCGTCTCGTTCGTCGTTTAAATACGTTATAAAAACGAAAAACCCCTTTTTTTATGGTCGATATCTACGTAAAAATGTCTCATCTTTCGATCTAGACTATCAAAAAAATTCCAAAAGTTGAAGATCATGGAGATAAAACGTGTTTCTTAAACAAGTGCATTTTTCGAGGTTATGGGAGTAAATTTTTGAAAAAACTGATGCCACCACTGGAAAGCTGAGGAAAAAATACATAAGAGTATGTTTTTAGATAATTTTTGTATCAAAGTTTTGACACCAAAACGACGAGTTGAAAACGTCGTTTTTGACGCCCGCGCGGGCCGTCCACCGCGGCGCTGGGACAGTTGACGTGATTCTCCCCATATTTATCAACCAATGGTTTTCTTACGTCCCTGTGCTTTTGATCGCGATACTTCGGTACAGCCCGATATCACTCGATGCAGCTCTTTGATTGGTCAGTTATTCTGAACTAAGTATTCCATCGAATATCACTGGAACTAACCAATTAGAGCGCTATTTTCGAGATTTATAGAACAGTATCAGGCTGTATCGAAGCATCGCGATCAGATCCTCCAACAGGGGATCAATCGGTGAATTCGATAAATCGGAAAGTGTATTGGTCTTGTTACGTTATTTACTTTTTAAATATGGGATAAAAGGTTAAGTTGACGCCACGTTACTTTGACTTATCTCGTCGAAGTCGACGATTATTGGATTCCCCGATTGAACCACTGAGTTTCTGAGTGTATTGTGACCGGTCACCGGTCACGATCAACTCTTAAAAAGCCATTAATATCGATTCCTGGCGAGCGCGCTACAATTTACTAAACTAGTGGAGCCCGCAAGGTAAGACGCATACCTACACCGAATGCCTTCAAACTAGTAGGAAATAGATCGCACACTTTAACATTTTTTTTTTCTGTTACGTGTCTTAACAATCAAATCAAGTTTAAATTCAGCCCGAGTTTTAAGATAATGCATGCCTAGTGGTAAGATACTTTTGAACAAATATTTAATATTACACCCGAATGGCCCCAGTCAAATCCTTTTGCCGGTGTCGAAGTATTTTTTGCACGTCTACACACCCTTTTCACAGCAACGATGGGACATGTGGCGTAAAATCACCAAATTTAAGATTTTTGCTTTTTATGAAACGTCGTAAATATAATATTTGACCCGATGCCAATTATATTTACGACATGGCTCAAGTTACACGCTCAGCCCTGACACTAGTTTTATACTAGTGTCTACCACTGTGAACGCAGCCTAGGCTAATTACATTTATTTGTGGTACGGTATATTAAGGATCAAAATCGTGCCTCAAGTATTGGGGCATAGGCGAATCAGGGGCTTTATAATTTTCTAATACATAATTGCAGAATTTTCGCACTTGCTTATTCTTGGTCATTATGGCCATTAAGTAGTCTATAAAACAATCATTTTTTTGTTTTACTTTTTTTATTTTTCTTACTAACACAGAACTTAAGTGTTATATTACTTTGTTTTGTTGCAAGCAAAAGATTTACACTAAGTCTACAACTAACAACTAAGTTACGAAACTAATCATATAAATAGCGAAGATTTATACCTAAGATCTTACGGAATCTCCTGTACTAAATAATATAAAGAGAAGCCTAGATAAGGTGCCCAAATATCAACATCAAAGGCGTGAATGAAATGTAGCTGTATTGTTTATGAACAGCTTAATTATAAACTAATGAGTTAAAAAAGTGGTTTTCAAGTTCTGAAAATAAAAAGGTTATTGTCCTATTTACTATATCTAAGTATAACTATTACTGTCGTTTCTAAAATAAATTATTGTTAAAAAACTATTGGGCAAGTTGCAGCAGGTATTGTTTTTGTGTAAGAGTGTCCATTTTTAGAAGGTCAATTTTCTGGTAGTACATTTACTCACATCTTGCCACAAATGGCACTTTACTGAAACAATTTCTCATTATCTTTCAAAAACCGTAGGTTGCGGCTGGTACATAGTATTAACTACATAGCATTTCTCAAATACCAAGAAAAAACTCTTACTATAGAAATATATTACAGACATACTTTAGATCTTGCCGAATCATAACTCATAAAAACTTACGATCCTATACGATCGTAGCAAAATATAATGTTTATGGACTTACAAAAAATCCAGTTAAAAAATTATAGTTTCATCTTTAACACACGTATTAACATTTTTCAGTTCATTCATTTGTATAAAATTTCTTTTATAATACAATATTCCACAAATCAAGGTAGTACGTATAAACACAGCTTTGATAGTAACAAATGAATAGTAAAAAAAAATTATCCCAACTCAATTCTGAACTACATATGAGGGCACAAATATTATACATTACAATGCAAAAACCTAAAAAAAATAATAAGTATATACTTTAGCCAGTTTAAAATTTTTCTTTATAGTCTACATTTAATATATAATGTAGTCTTTATCTTATACATAATGCTATTAGTAAACCGTAGCACAATTTACAGTAATCAAGAACAGTGTAGTTACAAACGAGGACAAACAATTCTGTCCGGATAGCTTAGTGCAAGGACAACTACGAAAAATTACGTTACGTTATTATGTTTCTAAAAAAAAGTAATAATTAACAACCACGTCAAGGTAACTACTACTTCTACTACTACTGCTACTACTACTACTACTACTACTACTACTACTACTACTACTACTACTACTACTACTCCTACTACTACTACTACTCCTACTACTACTCCTACTACTACTACTACTACTACTACTACTACTACTACTACTACTACTACTACTACTACTACTACTACTACTACTACTACTACTACTACTACTACTACTACTACTACTACTACTACTACTACTACTACTACTACTACTACTACTACTACTACTACTACTACTACTAAAAACACTTTTATTGTAGTACGTTGGAAAAAAAGCCTTAGCGTTTGTCAGTGCATCTTTTTTTTTATCTACAAGGAAAGCAACTACCATAACTTGAAGTCTACTCTTCTAACCTTTTTTTTTGTGAACAATCTAATGGTTTACTTTTTCATGTACAGTATCATCACACCACTTTCTTACATTATTTTTGTTTTTTGTGTGTTAGATGACCAAAATCTTTTTTTTAAGATAACTTAGTTGTCCTTACACGTAAACATGCTACGGATACAAGTTTATCATCTTCATTCTTTGTTAAAACTGAAATATTGCCATAACAGCAGTTTTGGTACACAGTACCGCAGTACCGTCTTTTATTAAAGTACTGTTTTTATTGAACTTTAGTCAAGTTAAATTTAAATATTCATCTGAAGATGGTACTGTGTGCCGAAGCAGCTATTATGGCAATATTTGAGTTTATATCCATCATATTTTTTTTCGCACACACACACACACATACATACGTATAAGTCATCTTTTCTTACTTTTCAATTGTTTTTACAACATTTTAGAAGTTTTGATGGTTTCCTCACAGCCTGTGATGCCACTAGTAAATAAGCGCGCAATTTACAGCAATCGAGAATGGCGTATTAACACATGAAAACAAATTATTCTGTGGGGAAAGCTTAGTGCAATAACAGTTATGGAAAATTGTATGACGTTATTATGTTTCTAAAAAAAAAGAATAATTAAGAACCATGTCGAAGGTACCACTTCTTCTACTACCACTGCTACTACTACTACCACTACTACTACCACTACTACTACTAATACTACTACTACTACTACTACTAGTACTACTGCCTCTACTAGTACAAATACTACTACCACTACTAGTACTACTACCTCTTCTGCTTCTACTACTACTACTACTACTACTACTACTACTACTACTACTACTACTACTACTACTACTACAACTACTTCTACTTCTACTACAAGTACTACTACTACTTTTACTACTACTAACAATTTTTTCATTGAAGTACGTTAGAAAAAAGAATGTTAGCATTAGTCAGTGACTGTTTTTTTTTCTCATGTACGAGAAAATCAACTTTCATAATTTGTCATGTATTCTTCTAGCCCAATTATTTTTCAAATAATAATGTAATGCAATCACTTTTTTTCATATATTCATTAATAGTCTTACTAATAATTTTGTGTAGATTTTCATAAGGATCTTGAAAGTACAAAATTATTACACCTTTTTTATTACTTTGTCTTAATTTTTTGTGTGTTAAATGACTAATACCTTTTTTTTTAAAGCTAACTTATGGAAGTTCACTTCTATTCAACCTTTTTGACGCATAAGATCAACTGTATTTGTAACCTGTATGACTATACATACACATGTAACGTGACGTACTAACAGTAGCCGTCAAAGCAGAATTATTTTATTCACTAATTTATTGCTAATTCTATAAGCCATGAATGAGTGTGAGAGTAAAGCTAAGTAATGACAAAGTTTTTAGCTATTTAAAAAAAAATTTTTTATTACATCTCGACGTCAATAATCCAGATATTGTTGGTGATGTATCAGCACAGTGTTGATTCTTATAAGACTACAAGTTAAAAGTTCAAAAACAAAGTTATCAATATCTCACTTTAAAAGCTTTAAAGGGATTTAAAATTTTAATTGAAGGTCTTTTATACCCTAATTCATCTCTATTTAAAGTATTATTATTATATTGACGTTAATTCTCTTAGCAACAGAACTTTCTTAATAGTTGTTAATGGTATATACACGTTACGTACACACGGTTAGTTGTTAACCAATATTTACTGAAAGAAACAGTTCCTTACACACACACACACACACACACACACAGATGCACACATTTGAATTGTTTTTACAATTTTGTTAACGTTTTGATGGTTTCAGTTTTTTCAGATTAATAAAAGCATATGGAAAGTTAAGGGAGTTGGGTTGCAATTCACTTAACGATGAAAATATTTTAAAAAAAGTATATACTGTAAAGAAACTAGTCACTAAATTTGAGCACAATCGCGTCTACAGATTTCGAGAAAAAAATTCATGAAGTGTCCCTTTTTTGTCGTCTTTAACATGGGCTCAAATGTAAGTTATCAAAAAAGTTGAAAAAAAATACCTATTACTCTTGACACAGCGATGAAAATGGTTAGAAAAACTAATATGTTATTTATGACAACTTCATTCGTATACGTGCAAAGTTTCAATAAAATCGCGTCTGCAGTTATGGAGATATTTGCACAAACGTAAACAAATTTGTTTTCTGCTTATATGCTTCATTCATGTGGCAGACAAGGACGCACTGAGTACACTGTTTGCTGTCAGCTCGACTTTTTACGTGGCGCGATAGCTTTTCACAAAATCCCTTCTAGAAGCCATTCTACTCAAAATTATGATCTCAAACTTGGTATAGGCCTTAATGAGACTTTATACTTTAATGATATTTCATTAAAACCTCTAATTTCGAAAATTTATAGCACACTTTTATTAAAAAAAGATCATATTTACTATACCGTTTACTCTTTATATTTTATATCTCATAGAGAAAGCATTTAAGCTATTTGATTAATACAATAAGAAACGAGATACCTTGAAGAATATTCTGTAATTTTTTTGAAGTATTTTATTTAATTGTTAACGAGTACTGGCGAGTCAAATACAAATGCATTTTCCGTAATCGAAAGGGCGGATGTTTTTAGGCTAGGTTAGTACAGCAGACCTTAGCACGGTGCCTTATGAACATACACGTGCTCCCCTTTACTTCCCCATGGGAGCGATCCAACTCCCTTAAAACGATTTTAGACGCCCTATAATTAATAATTTAGAAAATTACTCTGTAGTCATTCGATTTTTGTAATTACTTGTTACTCAAACTTAAGTAACTGGAGTGATAAAAAAAATACGTTTGGTAAGAAAGAAAATGTTTTTTATTAAATTGATTACAAAAGTATACCCCGACTTTTAAGAGAATGCATCCTTTTACATAAGTCGAAAATATTTGTTATAAACGTTATCGATACGATTATTAGCCCTTTTTTAAAATTATTTTTGTATGGATTTCTATCACTATGATTATTAAATTTTTGACAAAAAATTAGACTTTGCTAATCGTAAGGGTAATAATACTCATTTAATAATGCTTATCGTTAACGTGAACATTATTGACCAACTCATTATTTTTCAAGAATTACCAAGGGACTTTTTTTGTTGGAAACAATAGTTTAAGAAAAAGAGTATCAGAAATCTTTTTTTATTTGACATGTTCTGCATACAAAACTAAATGTATAGATGCTCCAAAGGGTTTGGTTTAATAGACTCTTGAAATAAAAACGGATGTAGGGTGGCTGTTTACATTTAACAAGAGTCGGGCAATGTCCTCCTTTTCCCCTTTCCACCATACATCAAAGTTATTCTATTCTGCTGCTATACGTGGTCACATTAGAACACCGTATATATTGTTGAAAGAAGCAACTACATTATAAAGTGTACAGCTCTCACTATTTTATCTCTGTTTGCATCTTACAGTGCTTGAGTACGTTTGACACAAACAAATAAAGTAAAAAAACGCTTCACTTGTCATAGTCATATACCTTAGTCAGTCCAAATGCTAGTGTTGCCATAAGTTTTTAAACTTTCAATTGTTACTAGAATACACTTAATTTACAGCCTTGTAAAAGTCTTTTAAGTTGCACACCTGCACAAAAGTGTGCTTATAGTACTGGTAAGTTACTAGAAAAAAAAGTTTTAACATCATTTAGCTTTTTTGTAGTAAGTTCATTACACATAGTTGTTTTCTCTATAGCTCCATTGGTTGACATGAATTTTAAGCTCACACTTTAGTATGATAATCTTAATACAATTGTATAAAATTTAGATTATTTCCAGTAAAAAGTACGTATATATTGGCTAGAAAAATAAATAAAGTTCTATGTTTGTTAGGAAAACAAGAATAAATAAATAATAGGCCCTTTACACTTGTTATTGACTTATAATGTTTTAAATAAAATGTCAATTTAATCACGTAAAAAAATTTTTTGTGTAATTATATTTAAAGTATTAAGGTAATACCATAGCCTCATATTGTTAAGTTTGCTTAAAATTTAGTTTCATTAGGACAATAATATAACACAAAACACTATAAATATAGTTTTTTTAATCGTACAAAAAATCATTTCTAATCTATCGATCTTACACTTTTACGTACTGTAAAATTGGCATGAACATAATTAACATACTCATAGTCTATTCTGAACACAAAAGTTTAGTACACAGCAAATACCTAATTTTACATGTATGACTGTAATAAAAAATATATTATACAAACTTAATTAAGTAAAAAAAAAAAAAAAAGTATTGTTTCTTATGCTTAAGTATAACGATTAAAAACTTCTATCCATAGTGTTCATGTGACGTGAACAGTTTGTCTTATATATTTTTTCCGTTTGAATTGATAAATCTTACAAAAACTTAATAATTTCTATCAAAAACGCTTCTGATATATCGTTATGCAACAATTATATGTATTATTATAAATTTTAACCTTATTATTATAAACATTTTTAGATACAAAAGGTCAAACATAATTTTAATTTATTGCGGGGCCTTTCAGTTAAAAGTTTTTCTAACTTCACGTGAGGGGACCATTGCCATATAATATTGTTGAAAAAATTCAAACCATATATTATAAGAAACTGAAATACACAGTAAACTTTGCTCTGCAATACAGCATAAGCAAAGAATAATAATATTATGCTTTTCTCCAAGACTTAAGAAATCGGTGAATTTGGAGAGCCATCAAAAGGGTAAATAATGAATGCCAGTCCAAGAGCTTTGAAACTGTAACGAAAAAGCAATACACTGACGTTTTCAAGAACAATATTTTACCTGCAAAATGAAGTCCTCAAATAATGCGTACGTAGTTACGAAGTTTGACCGAAATAGTACTTACTTTTCAGGACAAAAGTTGATCTGGAAAAATGTGATCACCATTTCAATCTTCCACATTCTCGCTATCTACAGTTTCATTACGTTTCCTTACCTGAGTTGTTGGAAAACAGCTGTATGGGGTAAGTTGTCTTAGTGCATATCTAAAAATTTTACTATTTTCTTTACACAAATTGGAAAAACTAGTATATGAGGGAACGGGGAAAGAAGGATACAGTGGTGTTGGGAAAAATTGTCAACATGTTGCCAGAGTCCTGACAGGGTATCTATACTTATGAATACCAGGACTCAGTCACGTTGACAAGGTTCACTTTGGTAAAGCAGAAGAGAAATACTTAGCTATTGAATCAGACAAATCAGGAGCACAGGCAAATAGCGATACTTGAATAGTCACTTATGTAAGTAATATCCAAGGTACTAACCACGCTAAGCGCTACGTTGCTTAGCTTCACTCATTGACAAAGCTACCACTCTACCGCTATGCCACCGTTATGATTCATTGAGTTGAAGTGAAGTTAAAGACATTATAACATGTATGCTAGGATGTACAGCACCTAAACATAATATTACATACTGTCTTTTTTTGGTCCTGATAGGAAATAACGTTTAATAGAATCTTTTGATAGAGAAAACAGTGTTTCCGGGCTAGTTGGCCATACGTCAATGTATTGTTATGCTCACATTATGTAACAAATAAAATTTTTTTAAATTAATTTACAGAATGTGTTTGATGTCAGCCTTAACTCTTAATTATCAAGGAAAATATCAACAACACATACAAAACATAATTAAAGCATGTAGACAACAGACTACAAACACTCTATTAATTTTACACATGTAGGCCACAAGTGTTAAGCGATTTATAATGGTAAATAGAATTTTTTTGAAAGACAACCTTCATAAGCTATAAAAATTATTTTTTTTTTAATAAACTTCATGACAAATGATAGAGAATTATCTTTGTCTCATGCTGATTTGTAGGTATTACTGAACTGATTTACTTTAGCCCTACTTGATTAGATATCATTCATTAATACAAACCAGAAAAATAAGAAATGCTTTAGTCTTGAAAGATTGATGAAATATGTATCTTGGTATAATTTGTGGCTGAAATTTGAAATTAATTTTATTGATAACTCAAAGTTTATTAATTGATTGAGATCAACTTGAAAGCCTTATTGCCTTTGTACACTCGTCATTTAAAAAAGATTGTTAATAAAAAAACAATTGATGCACAGAAAAAAAATTTATCAAAATAAAAAAATTATCGTTATTTAAAACGGATCATTAACATGAACTGAATGCAAACATCAACAATGTTCTGAACATTAGGAATATTATATTTTTATTTTCAGTTTTGTAGGCAACTTTTTAATATGATATAGAATAATAACAATTTATGTTTTACATAAGTTAAAGAAAAAATGCATTAATTTTTATAGTTTTTAGTTTTAATCAAAATACAAAACTAGGTTAACATATGTTTTGGTTAGTATCGTTATGTCTAGTAAAATAATTGTTGCTCTGATGTTATCTAATCTTATTTTTTCTGGACACATTCAACATACTTATTATTATTAAAATATAAGTTTTTGATACTGAAACGAGTACTAAAACTAGCATATAGTACCATTAATAGTTAAAACAAAGAAAAGTAGTGTAAATATGTTCAAAACAGTTATTTGTTAAAAACGTATCCCAATGTTACCCAAACAGTTATTTTTATTTTTGTTCAGTACCTCAAGTAATGTAAAAAAAATATTAGAAGATTATTAAAAATCAAAGTACAATAGTTTCATGTTGGAGAGTTTTTTTTTTTTAATTAATGTTAAAAAATGCAGTTCAAAAAAATTGTAACTGTGTTGACACCATTCTAAAGATAAGAATAAATAATAAGTAATACATTAATAATAGATTTACAAATTTAACATAATGACGAAATAAATAAGCCCTGTACAGACACTTATAAATAACGTTTATAGTTTGATTTTTAACTAAACATGAAAGGCTTTTTTTAATAAGCAAACAGAATACCTCGACCACTAATAAATACTTAACAAACACTTTTGCCTGCTTAGGGTGATAAAACAATTATTTTCTTAAGCTTCCATGACTCTAGCTTTTTTTTATTTAAAAAACGTATTTTCCACCTTCGGGTGGTTTTGGGAGGCTGGTACTTCCTCGGGCGAAAAAGCAGTTTTCCGGAACTCGTTCGAAAAGTCTCCTTTACGAACCTCGTTACGTCCCTCGCCTTCGGCTCAGGCCGCAAACGTCTCGGTTCGCAAACAGAGACTTTTTAAACTCGTAGGAAAACTACCATTAAAATGTCAAAAAAATTTTTTTCGTTTAAATAATTTTCGTGTTATTTAAATAAATAATATATGAAGTATAGTTAGTAAGGATGACAGAGAACTCGTTCTACAATACTTTTAAAACAGCGTAAAAAAAAAAATATTTTATTACCTGTCTTTGATTGGTTTAAAACAAAGTCTGATTCTTAAATTTTTTTTCATGTAAAAGCAAATGAATAATGTTCTGTTCATCTTAATTGGAAAAAACTTTAAGGTTTAACTCTCTATCAATTAATAAGTCTTTTTAAATGCACAGTTATCTATTAGAAAATATTTTCACCGTTACTCATAGTTTCTGCAGCCTAACACATACCTACACACATTCAATATGCAGGACACTTACTGCCAACCCAAAGAATGGTACGTAACGCCACTAGGACACAAAGTAAAAACATGAGCACCCAAAGGGTACGCTTGTTGTAGGTTGGTGCTCCAGTTATGCATAATGTTTTTCTTACCGAGGGCGCAAAATAAAATTTTGTGCCTGGAGGTACACTTTGTGCTTAGTAAATTACTTTGGGCCCTAGGGCAAAAAAGTACTTCGGGCTTAGGGGGGCCAGAAAACTTTTCCACCCATGGGCCAAAAGTTATAACAAGAGCGAAAAGTATGACCCGAGGGTACAAAGCGGCAGTTGTACTGTGGGCCCATGGTAAGAAAAAGGTCTTTTAGAAACATTTTGGCCAAATGGTACATTACGTTACTAGGGCACGAAGTACAAAGATGAGCACCCGAAGGGTGCGATTGTTGTATGGTGGCACCCGAGTCGGGTGTAATGTTTTTCTTCCCAAGGGCTCAAAGTGCAATTTTCCACCTGTGGGCACACTTTGCGCCTGGTAAATAACTTTGGAGCCTAGGGCAGAAAAGTACTTTTAACTTTTATAAAAATGTTAGTAAAATTTTGAATCTGATGCTGAGAAAAAAAATTATATAACATCGTCATTAAAAAACTCACCTTTTTTGAAAGTGGAAGGTTCTGAAAGTTCGATGAGTTTGGTGTCAATCAAATATAAGCCAAGAATACAGAAATCACAACCCAATACAATGCTATGTGATACAGTAGTCATTTCAAAAGCAACAACTATACTGGTAGTATTAGTTGCCGTTTGTAAGATGTATAATACTTTGTCTTTAACAAAACAGAAGATCTCAAAAGTATTAACGTTATTAAAAAAGTAGTTTTGCTTAAACATTGTTAAAAATCTAAATTACGATTATTGCAACGTTTAAACAAAATAAATATTTTATAACAGGAAAAAGTTCAAAATCTTGCAAAATTATAAAATTAGTATGACTTGCTGGTTTAGTATCATACTGTTTTTGACGAGTAATATAAACTGTGAAAAATAACATTTACGTTTAAAAAAAGCTTATAAGCTGTTTAATTGTACACGCAGACATGTTAAAAATATTCGTTTTGTGAAAAAATAACAATGGTTACATCAGCAATGACATATGTCACATTTTTAATTTTGTAGGTGAATTATACAAGTCAAAGTATGAAATAACTTGTTGATAGACCGTGGTAATTGAATGTATTTATAACCTTGCTTCGTTAGAATAAAAAACATTTTATTGCCTAAAGCATAAACACTTAAATACTTTAAAGAAATACTTGAAGGATACACAAAATATTTTCACTAATGAAGATAAGTAAACAGATAACAAAACTATCAAGACAATTAGTTTCTAAGTTATTTCATGTAAGAAAATGAAACACAGATTTTTTTTCTAAACTAAATTTTAATTGTTCGCCACATAACATTATAAAGCCAGCCTTACATATTTTACAGATGTAATAGTTTTGTAAAATATATACATAATTTTTTCTGTAACTAAATATTGACATTGTCTCAGTGTTGCAATACTTCTGTTATAAAAGGGAGATAGCGATTAGTATCAAATTAAAGGTTCAATTATATCTAATTGAACCTGAGATTGTATAAAATGTCCTGAAGTTAGTTGTAAAATTAGATGTCAAACTAACTTTTGGCTAGCGTCGCAAGCCCTTCGAGGCTTGTTGTGATAGAAATTAAGAATAGTGTATAAAAACTAGACTTTTTTTTGTTAATCTCGTTACTTATTTAATAATTATAAAACATAAATGACTGTTCTATTTAAAAAAGGCTGGTTTGGCTTACGATATCTTACATTTGAACTTACCCATATTTTAGTAAACTCCTTAAAAAACTTAAAATTTGTATTTAAAATAAAGTATTGAGATCCTTAGCATTTTTGGCTATTAGTTTTGGACGACATCTTCGTCATTGATATGAAACCAGTGGAAATATTAACGTAATATATTTGTATGATGACCTTTTGATGTACAATCGTGATTAACTACCTCATTTATAACCTTATACTTTTTATTATTTATGTCTACTTAACATGCTGGTCATGCATTTGGTATTTTATAATTAATCATTCTTATAGTACCTTAATCTGTCCTTCTCTTTACTGTTAACTGTATAACTATTGTAGTATTACTAATTGTTAAATCTACTTTCTTAATTTTTTTAATTGACATGTAGTTTTACAATATTTCATTTCTCGTCATCTTACTAATATATAAAGCAAAGTCGCTAAAACCGTTGTAATCGCTAACCGCGAAAACTACTGAACCGATTTTGCTGAAATTTTGCACACTGATTCATGATATTTCCTAGATGGTTTTAGTATAGTTTTTATCTTAAAAAATTAAATAACAATAGCAATAAATAAGCTTAAAGTTTTGCAAAAATACGCCAGCTTTTCACTTTAGTTCAGTAAAATCCGCTAAGTGGCGACGACATAAAATCGGAGCTACCTGCAACATGATTAAATAAGTGTGGCTATAATAAGCCGGAGCGTCTCGATAGTGATGTAGTTGAACTTCGGCAGTTCAACGAGCTGTGTAGAAAATGTTGATGGTAGTCTTGCAGCTGGATATTCCGGTTACGGACGACACTCTTTTCTAAGGAGAAGGGACCTAGGTGTCCATTCACCCTGAATCTCAACGAGTGCGATAAAAAAAAAAAAAAAAATTAATTCCAACCGGTGCCGTCTCTGCCACAATACCAGGAGACATCGAGATATATCTAGCCAGAGCACAATCTGCACCAACTCTTCAGAGTTGTGTGGTAGTCCCACCATCTCACCTGGTGCATTTAGAAAATTTGTGGCTGCAAATGTAAGCAAGGGAAAACAGCTCTGAGGGGCACGGGCAGCCACAACGGCTACCTTCTTAGTCGTCACGTCCCCAACGCGCTTACCCACATGTTCCTGTCTAACGATGAGTGGTGGTTGGTTATCCGGGAAACGACCCGAGACGAGATATTCTTTGGTCAGCGGCGTATCTCCCTTCATCACAGTCTCCGTACATCAAGACTTCCAGGGTAAGAATTAAGCTACCCGTAGCCAGCTCTTCATCATCAGGAATAATAATAAAGAATAGCCTGAAAGTTTCACCACTGGTGCTTTTTAGGGCCATTATAAGTATTTACGTTCCCTACTCAACGATCAATTTCATCGGTTCTTTTTAGGATCCACCTAAGTGTAAACTACCTTGCCAACGAATACATTTTTATCACCATTTTCGGAAGCGATTCGTCGACTAAAAGACTATATTAACTAAAGATGGACACTATTAAACCAAGTCAGCCATTTACTAGCAGACGTCACCTGCGGAGTTGTTCTTTCCAAGGCTGGAAAACCCGGTGACCGACGACCCTACATTACCCTCTCGACTCTAAGCACTCAACCAGGAGTCACTGATCCTCTCCAAGGTCTGCGTTGGGCAAACCTATAACAGCTATGAAAGCTATGAAGGAAAAAAAACTTGAGCCAACGGGACAGCCTCCACTGGACAAGTCTCACTAACCAATCTCCCCACGTAAGATTACCAAAACAACTCAATCTGCAAATAAAAAAGGTGCTTTAGACATCAACGTCTTCGACGTTATACCTGGAGACGTTGGAAAAGAGCACTACAACTAGCCCCAAAGCTTCGGACTTTGTAATTTTCCTCCCAATCAGTCTGTGTCTTCAACAGCAAGCCAGAGAAGATCACTCTGAGGTATCCAGGCAGTCACAATTGCTGTTAACTGCAGTCACGAAAGAGTTAACTTGATAAAGTCACCGGTCTTTTTTAGGGCCATCGGACGTCGAACTACCTAGCCATTAAATATATTAAAATTAACAAAGTTGACTGAAAATAGCCTTTAAGGGTCATAAAGGTCGTAAGCATGCCAATAGTCGCAAAAGGGTATATTGGAAAGAAAACTTCAAATGTATCTAATGAATACAATTTGAGGCGTCAAGAAACTGACGCAGAAAATTTATCGAGATTGAAACAGCAGCGTCAAAATCAACAACTAAAGAGTCTATTACGTGAGAGATCAGATTTGCATTGTACCCTCACAGCAATCTCTAAAATCTTTAAAGATCCTACTTTAGATTTTTAAATAAGTAGAAAATGTATTTGTGTTTTTGTGTCAATAAAAATGTAGGGTTTAAGGTCCAGGACTTTGTTGCTCTGGTCATAAAAATGTGAGATATGAGAAAAAAAATTTTTTTTTAATATAAATTTTTTAGGGGTTTAGAATCTCAACAGCTTAAAAAAAAAGCCGTTTTCGTGAATTACACGGGAGAAACTGTAAATCAACGGCTTTTTATGGCCACCGATTATTTTATGGCATAAAGAACGCACGGTACTTTTCAGCATAATTACTTTTTTAAGTTTTTACAACCCAATAACCTTATCATTTGACCAAATAAACTATATGGATTCCGAAAAAGTATGTTTTTAATAAGAAGATTTTTGTTCTGAGATGTATCAGGAATATATGTGAAATTTCTAACTGAAAATGTTTCACATTACATGTCAACACACTACGGTGTTTTATTTAGTAAGTCTTGGGCGAAGCCGAGACGGGGGGCTGCTAGTTTTACAATACTATCATCTATAATTTTTTAAAATAGTCACTGTTAAAATAGATGTTTTATTATGGTTTTCCCCATTACAACCAGAATATCTGATTATTACGTTTTGCTAAGACTCTCAGCAAAAATTAAGCGTAACCGATGCTTGCTAAAATTTTAACCATCCATCCTTTAGTAAAACATTTTTTTTAAGGCTATTAAAAAATCAAAGTGATCTTGAACAGAAAGGTTAAGTGAGGTCTTCAACGTATTTGCGTGATTCTTTGTGTACATTACTCAATGTACAATAAAAATAATTTAAAAATTCATTACTTCATAATCGTAGCCAAAATACACATTATAACGGTAGATGAGAAGTATAAAACTAGTTCAAGTTTTGGTAATGTCCATCTACCAACACTTGAAATGCGGTTTTTCTGCTAAATACTCATTGATAGTATTAACAATTTATTTGTGGCTAATAAGATTGTAACTATTATACCAGAGCTTCGTACAGGCTCGTTTCTTTAGCTGAAAGAGTAGGCTCTTACAAAAAATAAACAGTGTAAACAAGACTCTTGTATTATTGTTGTCTTCATTTAAAGTTCTTATATAACTGAATTAATTTTAGTAGGTTAAATAACAGCCAATATGAAAATAAGTGGTAAGCTAAAACAAATTGAGTGTAGACTCTCAGAAAAAAAATAAAATTTCTTGCTGTGTAAAGAATTGTTCTAGTAGGCCTATATTTATATTATCAAAAGTTTGTTGGAATATTTTCCAGATAGTAAGAAGTACATTTCCATATTAAAAATGTGTTCTGAATTTTCCAAGTAAGGAGGATGTACTAAGGAGGTTCAAGGGAGAAAATAATAAATGATAAATAAGGTTGAAACAAAATTTTTTCTTTTAAATAAAATATTGAAAGTTATTGTATTTCTATAACATTTTTTCCGAAACGTATTTTTAAAAAAAGACTAATTTAATTTAACAATTTAACATCGCCTCTTATAGGGGCTCGTTAATAAATTGCATTAAAACTACGATTTAAATGAATCAAAACTTTTTAAAGCAGTTAAAAGATATCTTCTTGTTAAAAACAATTTTATTAAAAAAATTAACAGATCAAGAAACCATCCCGCGATTAACCTAAAAAAAAGTAAGAAGTTATATGTTGTCAAAATAAAATAAATACCTCCATAAGAACAAATGCTAAATTGTAGAAAAAAATAATTTTTTTCTCTAAAATAAGTCAAGTAAAATATTTAAACAACTCATACCCACATTTTATGTTCTGAAGAAAAATATAATTTCTATTTGGAGTCACCTAACATTCTTTGTCTCGTGCCAGAATCTCCTTAAAGAACATACCATTATGTTCTGAAAACCTTCAGCACTTGCACGAAAGGATTGACTGCATTAAAGTATCCATTGAGGGACCAAAAAATCTGTACTATCGAATTGTTACTCTCTCTTATCATGAGGGCTGTCAAACCTTTTGTACAAGCTTACCCACTTTTTCCAGTTTTAAATATACTTTTCCATTTATATTTGCTGTAAGAGATACTACTATCTTACTTATACCATACACTGCATATGTTTACAGTGATAACAAAACAATTTTGAAGTACAACTTATGTTCATCAGCATATTCAATGTTCATTAAGTTGTTATCTCATATTTAAAATTTACTTTCTTGAGACCAAATATTTTAATTCAATAGTAACCCAAATAAATAGAGCACTTGATAAGAACCTTCTCTCATAGCTTCATGCGTTGTTCACGAGGATATACATTGACAGAATTTTAATCCCAATAGGAACAGACTACTCGCTATTCGCTATGCGCCTATGTCAGGTGGCGCCATTGAGTGAGAGAAACTGTCCCTTGCTAAGATCGCCAGAATGCATGGAGTCTTATAGGAAAATTTTTTAATAAATTAAAAAGAAGGTCATTAAGAGTGAATGGACCAAATGAATCAATGATTTAAGTGTGTCTTATGTTAGTGTACAGTAATAAATTTTGTTTGGTGTTGCCATGTGTACTACAAGATTGGAAAAAATGAAAATATGGATTGCGACTATAAGAACACAGCATATTTGAGTGCATATACGTGCTTACACTTGTGTAAAGCTAAAAAAACACAAATAATCCATGAAAACGTAGTATAAATCTGTAAAAGTTAACCTAACCTGTCATTAGTATTAATTTTTTTTTAACACTGTGTTGTGAGAAATAGATAAATGTAAGCAGTACTTGTGTTTCTCAAGCTCCATACAAGTGCAAGCATGTGTATACACATACATGTTGTGTTAGCTCAGTCGCAATCCATGTTTTTATTTTTTCCAATCTTGTAGTACATATGACAACGCCAACCAAAACTTATTACTGTACATTAACATAATACACAATTAAATCACTGATTCATTTGGTCAATCCATTCTTCATAAACTTCTTTTAAACTTATTAAAAAGTTTTCCTGTAAGGCTCCATGCAGTCTGGCGATTTTAGCGAGGGACAATTTCTCTCACTCGACGGCACCACCTGACATAGGCGCATAGCGAATATAGAAGCTGTTGAGGGGGATAAAAATAATGGCAGCACAGCTTATCGTGAAAGAAATTTTTTTTTTTTTGGTACAATATTTTACAATAATAATAGTATGAACTTGTCTATATTTGTCTTTCGTACACACATGCGTGCACATGTACGCATCTAACGATACATCGTCATCGATTTCTACATAATTATGTGTATATATACACTGCATAATTGCTTACATTAGTTACATTTATATGTAGTTATACTGAAAGTCTGGCTTTTTATGCTAAAGACAATAAGAAGAAAAGCTATATAAGCACTTACGTGGATAGCTTGTTTCTAATATTTATTGTAATTTTTTCTCATTTTTCTACTAAAATTATTACCAAGTGTACAAACTACAATTACATTAAAATAATCCTGATACACAACTCTCTAAAGTATCTATTTAAATTCACTAAAAACTACAAATCCTACCTAAGAAGCAAATAGTGTACGTGGGCGTCACGGCTGTCCTCAAAAACTTGCCTGCATGGTGTAATTGCGCCACTTGATAACATTTTAAGCTTACATTGGCGACAAATCTTAAAAGTAAGCATTTTATACTTTTTTAAGTAATATTTCTGTAGGTACGTTATGCATGGGAGTAAATACAAGATTTAGATTGGTGACCTTAGAAAAAAGTGTCACAGAGGTAGATTTTGCATGTGACTGCCACCTCATCTCAACCCCTCGCCGTACTGTCCAGCGTTGGTCCCCTTTGCACCACACAATGCCAGGCCACCACGCATTCTAAATAAAATTTCTTTTACCTTCTATTAACTAATGATAATAATAAAAAAAACTCCTGCACTATATTTAAGGTCCTTGCCTATCTGCTATGATTGGTCCCTACAGAGAAAATTCGATTACTGCATGTTATTTTGTGCTTAGTAATTTAGTTCAAAACTTAATTTTTATTCACTGTATATTAGTTTATTTAATTAAATTATAAACAACATTAATAAATAATAAATAAAATAAACTTATTTTTTTAGATAATTGTTTTTCCGAAAACTTAAAAATTAGTACAATTTAAAAGAACAGCTTTTTTATCTGGAAATAACTATTTATAACCTTATAATTTATTTGTTACTTTTAAAATAAATCAGTATTTATTCAACAAATTTATTCATATTTTTAAAATTTTTTTAAATTAAAGGAAAAACAATAGATTGTGGGACTCATGGAAAAATCGAAGATTATAAAAGGTTTGGTCAAGAAAGTATTTTTCTAAAGTATGTTTTTTTTTGCAATTTACAGTTTTTTACTTGAAAAATACAAAATTTATTAATGTGTATTCATTACTTTACATTTTTAAAATTTTTTGCATGTACTTTTGTTGTCTTGTTTTCTCTACTATCAGTTTTATACTTTTATATTTTTGCGCCGTTTGGGAACGTCACGTTTATTCATATTTCCGAGCAAAAATTTCGACTAGGCCACCTACCTAAAAAACAGTTAACACAATTCCGTGTATAATTACTTCGAGAAAGTCGTATGGCATTTTATGTGGTTTTAAATGTGATTTTACACAAGACGTTTTGGATTGGTGATCCCATACGCAATGCTGTATGGATAAACACATGAAGTTACAAATTAAAAAAAAAAAATTTTTTTTATCTGTAAATAACTGTTGAATACTAAAATCTACCACACTTTTAAGTTTTACGTAGTTTTGTTATTATTTGCTTAAACAAATCCTTGAGGACGTTGCCTAATTAATGTATTTTTCAATAGGTATCTACATTACAAATACTTTAAATAAAATAGATAAGCATACTAAAATACTATCCTGATAAGTGATTTTCAAAGGAATTTTTGAAAAATTTGTAATTTTTAAATCTTTAAAAACGGTTAAAATAGGAGTTAAATCTTTGCAAAATAATGTTTGAAATAGTTTTTTATTAGTCCTGTAAGATTTAATAAAATGTATTATTTTTCTTATGGTTTTAATTGCTGATTTGGCAGCCATCCAATCAAAGCCCATGATAACATAATTTTTTGTTCTGTTTTTCCTTAATATTTGATATTACTAGACATGCTAAAAGAAATATGAGTGGATTCAGAATAGTCTAAGTGCTATTATTGTATGTAGAAGTAGGTAGCGTCCTTAACTAGCAAGAAAATACATAAGTATATCGTGCTTTAAAAATAACTAGAGACAATGAGGATAATGAAAGTGTTTATAATGTAGATGTTTTTGAAAGTGATCAAAGTTGCATCCGTCCATTACATAAAAAATTACCTAATATTTTTGATCAATATCTGTTTTCGTTGAATTTTGAAAATTTCTGAAGATTCTATGGGAAGTTATTGTGTCAACTGTACATATCTTACTTAATATATAAAGCAAAGTCGCTAAAACCGTTGTAATCGCTAACCGCGAAAACTACTGAACCGATTTAGCTGAAATTTTGCATACCAATTCTTGACACATCCTAGATGTTTTAAGTATTGTTTTTATCTTAAAAAATTAAATAACAATAGCAATAAATAAGCTCAAAGTTTTGCAAAAATACACCAGCTTTTCACTTGACTTCAGTAGGATCCGCTAGGCGGCGCACAGTTGGCAAAAACGTGATTTTTTGTGAATAAATAAAATTGCACGCGCGGTAGTGAGCCGATTCAGATAATTCTTTTTGTAACATGACGGTGACTAATTACAGAATATCAGAAAATTGGTCCGAAGTGAAGAAAAAATACTAAAGGGGTTGAAACAACCCCTGAATACTACCCTCTTGACTGCCGCGTACAATAATAATTCTACTGTTAAAAAATACATCTTGACTTGCTTCTAATATAGTGTAATAATATGTTTTCAAAGTTGCTAAACACAAAGCCGATGTCAGATTTGCATAATTCGAAATGGCGGATCCCATATGGTGGCCAAAAAAAAATTTTCATGAAATTCTACAAAACTCTATACATGGGGGTTTTTAAAGTCGCTGAACACGAAGCTGATGTCAGATTTACATAATTCAAAATGGCGGATCCAATATGGCGGCCAAAAAAAAATTTCATGAAATTTTACAAAACTCCATACACGGGGGTTTTTAAGTTCGCTGAACACGAATCCGATGTCAGATTATTTAAAATAGCTAATCCAATATGGCGGTTCCCCCCCAAAAACAACTCATGACATTCTACAAAATTGTATACACGGGGATTTTAAAGGTCGCAAATACAAATATATTTGTAATAGCTCACTCGATAAAGCGGTGGAAAACAATAAAATTGTGATCATCTTACTTCAGAAGTTTTATGGCAGTGCTACTGCAGTTCACCAAATAAAGTATTACATTTCCAAATTGAAAAAAAAAATAATTCGATGTCAAGGCTTTATTAAATTTAAAAAATCCCGCAAAAATCTATGAATGTATAAAATGGATTATCGTATGGCTGAATGTATTTTCTAAATTGTACTTAATTAGTATACTTTGAGTTAACTTTAGTTAGCTGATAACATTTAACGCTTCTTTTAACTGTAATATACATCAGAAAATATGAAAAAATTCTTTTAACTATAACTTTTTGGACTAATAAACTATTTTTGACCTTGTATTACATCAATCACAGTACATTGTAATATTTGTTGATCATAGAGAGAATAATAGTTACTATGCCCAAGAATACGAGTTAGCTGGACGTGAAGAGTAATATGAGGAGTGTATATGAAGCTTTTTAAAAATTTTTTTTTTTATTGCTAATATTTTAAATCTAATTGTGTAAGTATATGTTATTAAAAATATGTAAATATTAAAGTAACACATTTTTCTAATTGATACTGTTTTTTATATACCCCCCTAATACATGTGTAGTTACATTTTTTAATTTATGTCAATCTATGAGGTATAAACAACAATTATATAATGAAAGTTACTCCTTTATTGATTCCAAAATAAATAGGTATGTAATAATACTACAAAATACTCTAACAGGTTTAAAACACATGATTCTTTTGTAATAATCTGCACTATACATTATATTGCAAGAAATGAAATGTATTTAATACCTTTGAATATAAAATATTATCTACTTTATACCTATTAACTTAATATATTGAAGCCTCCAAAATTTTTGTAATAAAGTGTTATTTATTAGATTTTAAGGGGATTGTTCAAGTATAATTAGGCAATTTTGTCAATTAGATACTATATTTCGTGAGCTGCAGTAGCGCTGCCATAAAGTTTCTGCAGTAAGATGATCACAATTTTATTGTTTTCCACCGCTTTATCGAGTGAGCTATTACAAATATATTTGTATTTGTGACCTTCAAAATCCCCGTGTATACAATTTTGTAGAACGTCATAAGTTGTTTTTGGGGGGGGACCGCCATATTGGATTAGCCATTTTGAATAATCTGACATCGGATTCGTGTTCAGCGAACTTAAAAACCCCCGTGTATAGAGTTTTGTAAAATTTCATGAAATTATTATTTTGGCCGCCATATTGGATCCGCCATTTTGAATTATGTAAATCTGACATCGGCTTCGTGTTCAGCGACCTTAAAAACCCCCATGTATGAAGTTTTGTAGAATTTCATGAAAATTTTTTTTTTGGCCGCCATATTGGATCCGCCATTTCGAATTATGCAAATCTGACATCGGCTTGGTGTTCAGCAACCTCGAAAACATATTATTACACTATATTTAGAAGCAAGTCAAGATGTATTTTTTAACAGTAGAATTATTATTTTACGCGGCAGTCAAGAGGGTAGTATTCAGGGGTTGTTTCACCCCTTTAGTATTTTTTTTTTTACTTCAGACCAATTTTCTGATATTCTGTAATTAGTCACCTTCATGTTACAAAAAGAGTCATCTCAATCAGCTTACTACAGCGCGTGCAATTTTATTTATTCACAAAAAATCACGTTTTTGCCCACTGTGCGGCGTCGACATAAAATCGAAGCTACCTACAACAGAATTAAATAAGCGTGGTTATAACAGGCCAGAGCGTTACGAAAATTTCTGCAATCGTCTTCTGGCAGTTCGTCGAGCTGCATCGAGAATATAAATGATAGTCGTGCAGCTGGGTATCCCGATTACCGATGACGCTCTTCTCCAATGGGCAAGTGATCTAGGTCTACTTCACCCTGAACCTCTAGGATTGACGAGTGCCACCAATATGCTAAAGTATATTACGTATGAGTTTGCAAAGGCTTCGATTTACGAACCGAGAGGTTTACGGCACGAACTGAAGGCAAGGACCGTAACATGGTCCGTTAAGAAGCCTTTTCGAACGAGTTTCGTATACTATTTTTTCACTACAAATGTAAGCGAGGAAAGACAGCCCTGAAGAGTACGGGAACGTACAACGAGCAACTTCTTAGTAGTCGTTCTAACGGCATACCCTCAGAGAAGGTATTCTCCAGGCCCACTTTCCCGACTAACATAAGAAGTTGGTTATCCGGGGAACGACCTGAAGACGACATATATTTTGGTTAGTGGCGTATCTCCCTCGTGTACGGTCTCTATACATAGAGTTCGAGGGTAAGAGTCAAGCTACCAACAGCTGGCTCTCCATCATCAAGAATAATAAAAAGGAAAAGAACTAGAAATTTTACTCCTGGCCTTTTTTAGGTCCAATATAAGGATTTACGTTCATTACTTAACCTTCAATTTCATCGGTTCTTTTAAGGGCCACCTAAGTTTAAACTACTTTGCCAACAAATACATTTTTACTATTATTTCCGGAAACATTATTCATCGACTAAAAGACTACGTAAATCCAGCCACTGTTAAACCAAGTCAGTTATTCCGTGGCAGACGTCACGAGCAGAATTGTTCGTCAGAAGGCTGGGAAACCCGGTGACCGACAACCCTATATAACCTTCTCGACTCCAAGCATTCAACCAGGAATCACCGATCCTGTCCAAGATCTGCGCTAGGTGAACCTAACAGCTATGAAGGAAAAAAGAACTTGAGCCAACGGGAATCTCCAACGGGCAAGCATCACGAACCAATCTCTACTAATTTCTCCACCTTAGATCATCAAAACAACTAAGTCTGCAAAAAAAAGGTGCTTTAGACACCAACGTCTTCGACGTTATACCAGGACGTTATACCAGGAGACGTTAGGAAAGAGCACTACAACTAGCTTCAAAGCTTCGGACTTTGTAATTTTTCTTCCGATTAGTCTGGGTCTTCAACAGCAAGCCAGAGAAGATCACCCTGAGGTATCCAGGCAGTCACAATTGCTGTTAACTGAAGTCAAGAAAGAGTTAACTTAAAAAGCTCACAGGTCTTTTTTAGGGCCATCGTACGTCAAACTACCTTGCCAAAAAATATATTAGAACTTAACAAAGTTGACAGAAAACAGACTTTAGGAGTCACAAAAATTTTAAGCATGCCAAAAGTCGCAAGAGGGTGAATTGGAAGAAAGACTTCAAATGTATCTAATAAATACCAGTTGACTTAGGCGTCAAGAAACTGACGTAGAAAATTTATCGAGATTGGAACAGCAGCCTCAAAATCAACAAATAAAGAATCTATTACGTGAGAGATCAGCTTTTCATTTTACCCTCATAGTAATCTCTTAAATTTTTAAAGATCTAAATTCAGATTTTTATATAAGAAGAAAATATATTTGTATCTTTCTGGCAATAAAAAACGTATAGATTAAGCTCCAGGACTTTGTTGCTCTTTTAATAAAGTTGTTACATAAGCCAAAAAAAATTTTTTTTTAATTTATGTTTTTAGGAGTGTAAAATCTGAACATCTTTAAAAAATAGCCCTTTCCATAGATAACACGGGAAAAACTGCAAATCAACTGCTCCTTATGGCCAACGATTATTTTATGGCATAAGGAACGCACGGTAATTTTCAGCATAACTATATTTTTTTTTAATTTTTACAGCTTATTTTTTCACCAAATAAACTGTATGGATTGCAAACAAATATGTTTTTAGTAAAAAGATTTTTGTTTTGAGAAGTGTCTGGAATAAATGTAAGACTTCTAACTGAAAACGTTTCACATTACATGTCAACACACTACGGTGTTCCATTTAGTAAGTCTCGGGCTAAGCCGAGACGGGGGGGTCGCTAGTATATATATATATATATATATATATATATATATTGTGACACGCTAGCTGGGGATTACGACTAGCGTGTGTGTGTGGTTTTTACCTTAATCTTTTTTTAGTTATTTATAGCAACACTCAGTATAATATTATGTTTAGATTCTACTAGGGAAAGAGACCGGGATTCAGCCGGCAGTGTACAGCGCTGACTGCAGCAGCATGTAGTGCAATATAGCAAGTATCGTGGACTAGCTTTTTATGACCTATGTAACGGCACTAGTCTGCTGCCACTACAATTAGCACGGCGCACTTCCAATTGAAAATAACACTTTGCGTCTAGTTGTGAACTGAGTGTTTATTAAAATCCACCTAATTACTGAAATATAAGATTCGATTGGCACACCACGAGGACGCTCCCTATGATGTGGCTTACTAATCTGTGTGTTGCTATACTTAAATAACTTCCATACGGGTGCTTCGGGTTAACTCTATTTAAAAATTTAGGGATGGGTAGTTATGGGAGGACCACTTTCACTCACTGTATGCACATTACTAAGATAACCTGGCGTCACCTACCAGTTCAATATTTCGGCCGGACTAATCGTCTTGTTCCCGGCGATGCTGCGTGCGTCACGGGCAGCGGAGAGCTTGGGCGACCTGGTGAACGTCGTCGAGGCTGTGTGTTGGCACTAGCTTGCAGTGTTGCGGCTACATAGTGGCTCGGCAGGCGAGAGTCTAACGATGCCACGTCGTGCAGCACCAGTACCAGCCTCGCAGAGAGCCCAAGTGTCTATCCTTGTCTGGCCGCGAAGGCGCAACGTACTCTCTACGGTCTGCCACACACACCACCCAACACGGCCTCACCGGTCGACCATTGCTACCAAGCTATTTCCCAATACACTGACAGCTATCGCTCACGGACCTACAACCTACTTTCATGATATTTCTCATGTACACATTACTAAGGTGCCTTTGTAGGACCACGGGAGGGAGAGTCGAGCCGAGCTCTTAGATTGTTTGTATTATTACGGCCTCCAGGCCTTGTATCGAAATTCTGCGTGTTATACTTAGTAAGCCACATACACGAGGGAAAGAGAAAGCTATCTTTGAGACTCTTGCCGTTTATTTGCGATAATAAGGGCTCTGTGACGTGCTTATACACACCTTCGATTCGCCACGTCCCAATATATATATATATATATATATACACGTAGAAAGTTTCTAATCTAGGTTTTTCGATATTTTACAGGCTCATATGTTACTTTAAAAATTTTTATCTTACCTATTTTATTTCAGTGTTTTTTGAAACTTTTTAATTTTCACGCCGTCCGGTGACACAGGGAAAAAGAAAAAGAGAGAGCACCCATGTGCCTGCTACTGATTATATAAATATACTACTCTAGCTATCTAAAGAACATGCAGTGGTGGGGCATGAACAGGATCAGAGGAGGAAGAAAAGTGTAACGCTTATCCTTAGTTTTTTAAAGTGAGGACCCTACTTAAGAAACTTCGCTTTAAAAATTTGTCATACTGTATGAAAACAATAGTTGATGTTCATTCTGTTTTATTCTTTTACAATTTTTTCATTTAAGATTGACGTGATTTTTTTACTCATGGACGTTCTTCACATGGCTGTCAGAGAAAAAGTTTAAGGAAAAAGAGGAACATAGATACCCAGATGGCACACATAGGACGTTACGAATTGAATTCGAACATTTCAGCAACTTGAACGTATTCGTTTAGATGTTCGAAAACTGTCCCCAAAGTATACTTAAATCATCTTTCACGAATGAGGGCTATGTCAACCTTTTTAAGCTCCAAAATAGTTTGTTAAGAGTACATTGTTCAGATTGTAACTTCAAAAGTATTTTAAAAGTTTTATTTTTGAATACAAATTATAGACATAAGTGATTGAAAAAAAAAAAATTTGAGTAATCTCAATTTTTTTCGAAAAGACTGAGAGTTGGTCTCGAACCCCCGGCAGCCAAATGTTTGCGTGTGCCACAAACATGCTAATCTACTCAGCTACAATAGACTCGGTTGAAGTTGATATGACTGGCTTACATAAGTATAAGTATCACGTTATCGTTTTGTTTTCTGTCTTTCCCATCGTACATTTACATGAAAACAAATAAAATTGTTACTATATAAATCTGATTAATTATTAAAATAAATAAAAGACTATTTAAGTTTGATACGTCAGTCCTAATAAATATTTCGATGAAATATTGAGTAAGTACGTGCATAATTGTAAAATTAGAGTTCCATTAAATATTTAAGAATTGTCGTAAATACATAAAAAATGTAAATCGTACTCTTAATAAAAAAAGTGGAAGAAATTAGTGAATAGGAACTAGTAAATATCTTAATCAACATATGGGATGTATTATAAACTATTAGAATAAGCTGTCATGGCATTGTGGTACAATTTCTTCTAATAAAATCATAAAAAAAATGTGTTTTGTGAGGATAAATATTTTTATTATTAAAAGCCGAATTAAAAAAAAATAATTATTACATATATATTTATCATTAAAATTTCGTCTGATCCGGTAGTATAAAAATGGTGTATGGGAAATAAATAGAAAACAAAATGTATGTCCTTATGTGTATAAATAATATTACTATTTTTAAGAAATAACATGATGCTAGCTAACATAGATCTATTATTCAATACAAACCTTGAAGGATATTTATAAACATATGCGACATGTAACTCTTAACTGCCAGCAGCTCTTATAGCATGGTGGTAAAGCTTTTGTCTCCTGACCGAAGGATCGTGAGATCGAAACTCCATGATGATTTTTTTTTTTTTTTTTCTAATTTTCATCACCATATGTTTTTCTTTTAATAATGTTTTCAAATAATAATAAAACAAATTTATACTCAAGTAAAGAAGTATTTTTAATCTTGTTAAACCCAGTAGTATATAAATGCCGTTCGAGTTTGAAAGGAATTATAAAAGAATTCGTTTGAGCTTTTGAAATTATTAAGTTCTGTCTAGTATATTATAGTATAAACGAATAAAGAAATAATAATTACTTAAAAATAATCATTAACATATGCAACATATAACTGACTGTAATCAGCAACTCTCGTAGCACGGTGGTGAAGCTTTTGCTTCTGAACCCAAAGGTCGTGGGGTCGAATCTCTATGATAAAATTTTTTTTCTGATTTCTATCACAACATATTCTTTTTACTATAATGTGTTCAGATATAAAAATTTATTTAAACTTACGAGCAGAAATTAAATAGTAAATTATTAATTTTGTTTTATCCAGTTGTACACAAATGGGTTATCATCTTATTCAATAAATTAATAGGAAGTGTTTGTTAAGCATTTAAAATTATTGTGTGCTGTCTAGAGTGTTATCGAAATAATCATAAAAGATAAAAAAAAGAAAAAAAACTTTGCCACAGAGGTTCGACCCCACGACCTTTGGGTTCAGAGGCAAAATCTGTACCACCGTGCTACGAGAGTTGCTGATTACAGTCAGTTATATGTTGCATATGTTCATGGATTTCCTTTACAGTTTATATTAAATAATAGATGTATCTTATCTAATATTCGTTCTTTGCTACTAATTTATTAGTATAATTATTATCATGATTATTTTTAAGTAATTATTATTTCTTTATTAGTTCAAACAATAATATACTAGACAGAACTTAATAATTTCAAAAGCTCAAACGAATTCTTTCCTAATTCCTTTCAAACTCGAACGGCATTTATATACTACTGGGTTTAACAAGATTTAAAATATATCTTTACTTAAGTATAAATTTGTTGTATTATTATTTGAACACATCATTAAAAGAAAAACATATGGTGATGGAAATTAGAAAGAAAAAAAAATTCATCATGGAGTTTCGATCTCACGATCCTTGGGTCAGGAGACAAAAGCTTTACCACCATGCTATAAGAGCTGCTGGCAGTTAAGAGTTACATGTTGCATATGTTTATAGATATCCTTCAAGGTTTGTATTAAATAATAGATCTATGTTATCTAGCACCATGTTATTTTTTAAAAATATTAATATTATTTATACACATAAGGACATACATTTTGTTTTCTATTTATTTCCCATATACCATTTGTATACTACCGGATCAGACAAAATTTTAATGATAAATATATATGTAATAACTATTTTTTTTTAATTCGGCTTCTAATAATAAAAATATTTATCCTTACAAAACACATTTTTTTAATGATTTTATTAGAAAAAATTGTACCACAATGCCATGACAGCTTATTCTTATAGTTAATAATACATTTCATATGTTGCTTGAGACATTTACCAGTTCCTGTTAACTAATTTCTCTCACCTTTTTTATTAAGATTACGATTTACATTTTTTAGATCATATTTACGACAATTCTTAAATATTTAATGGTACTCTAATTTTACAATTATGCACGTACTTATTCAATATTCCATTAAAATATTTATTAGGACTGACTTATCAAACTTCAATAGTCTTTTATTTATTTCAATAATTAATCAGATTTAAATAGTAACAATTTTATTTGTTTTCATGTAAATGTACGATGGGAAAGACAGAAAACAAAACGATAACGTTATACTTATACGTGAAGTATTTCTATAATTTGTATTCGAAAATAATAATTTTAGAATACTTTTGAAGTTACAATCTGAACAATGTACTCTTAACGAAAAATTTTGGAGCTTGAAAAAGGTGACATAGCCCTCATCCGTAAAAGATGATTGAAGTATACTTTCGGGAGAGTTTTCGAACATATAAACGAATACTTTCAAGTATTCGATGTTAACTCTTTTGGACTATCCGTGCCGTCTGGGATATATATAGCAACTTGGCAATTTTTTTTCTCACATAGATGTTCTTACATACATGCTTTTACGCATACATTATTACCTTTTTCAAAATTATTTAAAGACCAACTTGTAAATTTGTATCAAAATATAATATACTTGTCTAAAAGTAGTATTTTATCCCCCAAAAATTGGGAGATTTCTACAGATCATATAAATGCAATTTCAAGTGATTTTTTTCATTAGGTTACAATTTGAACTCACTATCTTTTAAAATTAAACGTATAAAAAATTGCACAGTTGAATAATCTGTAATTATTTTCAGGTATTTGTAACGCTCTTTAAAATATAAGTTTGATGTTAATAATACTTTTTTGGAAAATTTATGTGTTTTAAACATCTCAAGGGAACATTCATTGGCACCTAAGACCAGGGCTTATTTTGCTCACAATGTTATGAACTATAAGATAAAAATCATAAACACAGGTTTTAGTGGTAGTAACACCATTTTTCTAAGACCTGTATGTTGATTATTTAACATGGATGATATTTATCGATATAATAATAGCATACAAAGCACGGGAAAGAATAGTCACCACCACAAAGACCGATGTTTATGATTTTTTCCTCATAGTATATGAATTTACAAGAAAAAATTATCTGAGTGTAATTGGTGTATAAGTGGTGTACCTTACAGAGAATTATTTTTAAACTAGCAGCCCCCCGTCTCGGCTTCAACCGAGACTTACTAAATAAAACACCGTAGTGTGTTGACATGTAATGTGAAACATTTTCAGTTAGAAATTTTACACATATTCCTGATACATCTAAGAACAAAAATCTTCTTATTAAAAACATATTTTTTCGGAATCCATATAATTTATTTGGTTAAATAATGAGGTGTAAAAATTCAAAAAAATTATTACGCTAAAAAGTACCATGCGTTCTTTATGCCATAAAATAATCGGTGGCCATAAGAAGCCGTTGATTTACAGTTTCTTCCGTGTAATTCACGAAAACAGCTATTTTTTAGAGCTGTTAAGATTTTAAATCCCCAAAAAATTTATATTAAAAAAAAATTTTTTTTCTCATATCTCACAACTTTATTACCAGAGCAACAAAGTCCTGGACCTTAAACCCTACAGTTTTATTGCCACAAAAACACAAAAACATTTTCTACTTATTTAAAAATCTGAAGTAGGATCTTTAAAGATTTCAGAGATTGCTGTGAGGGTACAATGAAAAGCTGATCTTTCACGTAATGGACTCTTTAGTTGTTAATTTCGACGCTGCAGTTTCAATCTCGATAAATTTTCTGCGTCAGTTTCTTGACGCCTAAGTAAAATTGTATTTATTAGATACACTTAAAGTTGTTCTTCCGATTCACTCTCTTGCGACTTTTGGCATGCTTAAAATTTGTGCGACCCCTAAAGGCTGTTTTCTGTCAACTTTGATAAGTTCTAATATATTTGTTGGCAAGGTAGTTCGACGTCCGATGGCCCTAAAAAAGACCGATGAGCTTCTTAAGTTAACTCTTCCTTGACTGCAGTTAACAGCAATTGTGACTGCCTGGATACCATAGGGTGATCTTCTCTGGCCTGCTGTTGATAACCCAGACTGATCGGGAGAAAAATTGCAAAGTCCGATGCTTTGGGGCTAGTTGTAGTGCTCTTTCCCAACGTCTCCCGGTATAATGTCGAAGACGTTGGTGTCTAAAGCACCTTTTTTATTTGCAGATTCAGTTGTTTTGGTGATCTTAGATGGGGAGATTGGTTAGTAATACTTGTCTAGTGGAGGCAATCCCGTTGGCTCAATTTTTTTTCCTTCATAGCTGTTATAGGTTTGCCCAACGCAGACTTTGAAGAGGATCAGTGATTCCTGGTTGAATTCTTAGAGTCGAGAGGGTAATATAGGGTTGTCGGTCACCGGGTTTTCCAGCCTTGCGAAGAACAACTCCGCAGGTGACGTCTGCTAGTGAATGGCTGACTTGGTTTAATAGTGCCCGTCTTTAGTTAATACAGTCTTTTAGTCGACGAATCGCTTCCAGAAATGGTAATAAAAATGTATTTGTTGGCAAGGTAGTTTACACTTAGGTGGATGCTAAAAAGAACCGATGAAATTGATGGTTAAGTAGGGAACATAAATACTTATAATGGCTCTAAAAAGTGCCAGTGGTGAAACTTCCAGGCTATTCTTTATTATTATTCCTGATGATGAAGAGCTGGCTACGGGTTGCTTGATTCTTACCCTGGGAGTCTCGATGTACGGAGACTGTGATGGAGGGAGGTACGCCGCTGACCAAAGAATATCTCGTCTCGGGTCGTTTCCCGGATAACCAACTGCTCATCGTTAGACGGGAACATGTGGGTAAGAACGTTGGGGACGTGACGACCAAGAAGGTAGCCGTTGTGGCTTCCCGTGCCCCTCAGAGCTGTTTTCCCTTGCTTACATTTGTAGCCACAAATTCTCTAACTGCACCAAGAGGGATGGTGGAACTCCCTCACAACTCTGATGAGTTGGAGCAGATTGTGCTCTGGCTAGATATATCACCTGGTTTTGTGGCAGAGACGGCATCGGTTGGAATTAATTTTTTTTTTTTTTGATCGCACTCGTCGAGATTCAGGGTGAATGGACACTTAGATCCCTTCCTCCTTAGAGAAGAGTGTCGTCTGTAACCAGGATACCCAGCTGCAATACTATTATCAGCATTCTTAATACAGTTCGTTGAGTTGCTGAAGCTCGACTACAACACTATGGAGACGCTCCAGCGTATTTTAACCACACTTTTTCAATTATGTTGCAGGTAGCTTCGATTTTATGTTGACGCCACCTAGCAGATTTTACTGAACTAAAGTAAAAAGCTGGCATATTTTTGAAAAACTTTGAGCTTATTTATTGCTAATGTTATTAAATTTGTTAAGATAAAATTTATACTAAAACCATCTAGGAAGTATCATGAATCAGTGTGCAAAATTTCAACAAAATCGGTTTAGTAGTTTTCGCGGTTAGCGATTACAACGGTTTTAGCGCTTCTGCTTTATATATTAGTAAGATAACTGAGGACAGAAATGGTAAATACTTTGTGGGCTCTTTCATGTGTTCAAAACATTACAGTAAACGAAAAAGTGGTAAAAATCATGAACTTTGATCTACCTTACGTATCTGACATAACCTAAAAGTCTTTAATTTTTTTGACAACTTTATTTTTAGTTCACTTATTCAACTCAATATATGAGATACATTGGATGGTCAACATTCCATTTGATAGAGGCAACATGTGACTCAATACCTCAAACAATACATTTTTATATAAGGAATCAGAAACATAACCAATTGCCCTTTAGCAGTCAAAAGGCATAATGCCCTTGCAGAACTGTTAATACTAATAAATTATTCAAAGTAGTATTAAAGATTATTAAATAATTATTTCATTGAAACTTATTAATAATTTTAATAGCCTATGAACTATAATAACTTATAATTATATTTGTGTATAAATTTAGGATCAATTGGTTTTTAGTAGTTTTTAGATTTTTGAAAACATGTAAGCAATTGCTTTCTTCTCATACAACAGTTATATTTTCTGCTCGCTTAATTCTTTCTTTTTCAATTTATTTAAAATCCTACTTGTAGATCTACTTAAAAATTAAATAGTTTTAACTAAAAGTTATTCTCGATACCAAAAAAATTTGAAGATTTCTACAGATCATGCAATTTAACGTTATTTGTCGATAAGCTTACGAGTTACATTGCGATTTTTTAAAATCAAAGATACAAAAAAAATACAGATAAACAATCTTCAAATATTTGGCATTTTTCATGCTATTTTAAATATATATTTAATGTTAAAATGATATTTATCAAAAAAATCTGTATGTGATGAACGTCCTGAAGGGACATTCACTAACTAGTAATACTGAAGAAAACGGTAGTACAGGAGGGTTTTTCTTAACCATTCAAACACAATTACATTCTTCATATTAAATATGAACTAGAAATGAGTGCGTTAGTGTATGCGACGGATATGAGCGTGACTTTCGAGATGTAAGCAGCATAGGTAGGAGACAGTTTTGCAATCATAGAAATATTCAATAAAAGCACACAGTCTTGTATTGGCCAGCGTATACATAGGTTATACTATATTATACTGTATATATACTTTTAGTATATTTTTTATAATTGTTAATTTACCAAATTTTAAAATATTAACTGAAACCATAGCCCATCAGCATAGGTGTACTCATTTCTACAACAGTTGAACTGCCTTAGTACATAATGTTGTTTTGTAGAAAGTATTTTTTTGCTTTTAATTATGCTATTATACTGTTTGCCGTATAACTTCAAAGAAATAAAACTGTATACTCGGAAACTGAAGCATCCCCTGTCTGCTGGTTTTTGAAACAATGTGGTCAACATTGTTTTTTTTTTATCCAAAAGAAATTTTTTTAAGTTCTTTGATACATTCCTATCTTCAAAGTTTGATGGCTTCAAGGTAAGGCCTAAATAGAATTGGCTGCTAACTGTGGGCTTCATTTCATCAGTCATTTTTATGGAAAAGCGCAAATTTTAAATAAACTTTTGCATCTTTTAAATTTGTGCTGTTATTGATTGAGACAAGTTATGTAGTTTTTAAAGCAAAACAATTTAAAAATAAAGCTTTAAAAAAATAAAACTGAAAGAGAAATTTAATAAGTACGCTACATAATTGCACAGAAAATATTTAAAAAATTGTGAAAAAAGTAACTTATTTTTGTTGTTCGTCACAAAATTATTTGCCCCACAAGTTGGTGCTTTAAGCGCTTACAAGACAGAGGACAGACGAAAATTTGTTCGGATGCGTAGTTCTAAACACCATAGTTTTTGCGTAATAAATTTAAGAAGTTAAACAAAACCTGTTTGTTTTTGATTTGTACTTCTGCATAAGAGTGCTGAAAAAATATATTTTTATATTTTGCAACATATTAACAGTACCAATCAATCCTGTTCTAAGATCTCCAAAAAGAAAAAAAATTGTTATAAATTAATTGGCAACATTTTTTTTTGCACTTAATATTTTGGTTGTTTGAACGCACCCGTCTGTACGACCGTTTATATATTAATGCTTACGATACAGCTAGGCATGAACTGTAAGTACATAAACATTGACATACACTTGCACGAGAAAGTGCACTGAAATGCCTAAAATGTTAGTGGCAAAATAATTGTTGCCACTCAGTTTATCAAAATTTTTTTTTCAGACAGAGACTAACAGGTGATATTTGTGTATTTTAACGTTTGAAAATATATCTATGTAGTACTCCCATAACGCTCTAAAAATCAGAAAAAATGTATTTCTTAAAGCTTTAAAAACTTTTTACTTAAATACCATAGGTTTTCCGTGCATTAATCTTAATGTGTTTGTTGTTTTGAATGTGCTCAAAAAATGGAGAATATTTTTCCGGATTTAAAAATAAAGTCTTAAAAAATTGTTTAAAAAAAATTTGTTGCTACAAGTTGTAACTAGTTTGCACGCTGACATTATCAAGATTCTTGTTCTGTAGGATTTTTTTAGTATGGTTATAAAAAAAACGCTGGCTGTAAAAGGATCTAAGACACCGCTGCCAATGTTGCCCTTTTTATATTTTAAATGCACTGCTTTGTTATTAATATTAAAATGTGTGTGTGTCCATTATGCTAGCTCCATCTTTTCATGGTACATGACTGACAGGTGTATTTACGCTCGTGTACTGTATGGCTCGAGTTAGAAAATCAAAGCCTGCCATTACAAGAAAAAGTCAACCTTTCTTATTTAGAACTAAGGAAGCCGACAAAATCAAATAGTTTATGAAGTGTCATACAAATAGTATAGTTAAGTAAAAAATTTATAATTTAAGGAGTAACGTGGCACGGTATAACTATTATTCGCAAGAAAAATCTGATATCCAACCTGAGTACTAAAAAACTGTACTAACGCCTTTAACCTAGTGTATTCATTTTAATGAATAAGTATTAAGTGCTCTTCAGGGGGTTGCAGCAAAAACAAATTTCTTACGACAGCCTACAAAAAATTGCATTGTGTTTCTTTTTGTTACGTTAACAACAAATTAAGACCTCAGAATTTGTAGCGTCACGGTTTTTGAGAAAAAATAGCAAACTTAGGATCTTTTACACAGGATTTTGTGAGAACGTTGTCGCAAAACTTATATTTTCACCAATAACTTAGAAAGTATTTTTTTACAAATGTTTTAAAAACTTAGTTTGCCATTGTAAAGAACAATTAGAATAACATATCCAAATTTCAAGAAGGCTCCCATCATGGTTTGAGAAATACTTTAGTTAAAAGCTTAAACAAAATTCTATTCGTACATCTTTATATATCAGGCGAAAAATGAAACATTGCGCATCCATTTAACTTTGAAGTATCAACTTTTCATTTTCTCACTTATGAGTAACCTTTTACCGTACAATATAAAATAGCTCATACAATTCAGCAAGAATAATGTTAAAATACAACAATTTTGAATCCAAACCAACTGTTAAAGCTGACTGTACTGTTCCTACCCCTCTAAAGATTTTGTTGGCTGCAAAAACCCCTAGAAACTTATAAGAAGTCTGTTCAAAAGAAAAAGTGAATTGTAGATTTTTTCTTGAAGTATTCACTTGTTTATCAATATTCATAATGTCCCTTTCAAAACTATCCCCGTTAGAAATGATGCACTTATGCCCACCCTTCTTTCAATCCTCAAAGAACTTCTGAAATGCACTTTTCAATATGGCCCTCAGTTTGTTCTTCAATTCTGACTTTATCTCATCAACTGCAGCAAAACCCTTCTCCATTATTGATCTTCCCAGTTTTATAAATAGAAAAAAGTCGCAAAGAGCCAAATCCGGTGAATATGGTGGTTAAGACATGATTATAATGTTTATTTTGGCTAAAAAATTCCGAACAAGCATTAATGTGTATGCTGGTGCATTATTGTGGTGCAGAATTTATGGTTTGTTTTTCCACAATTCCGATCGTTTGAGCCATATTGATTTAAGCAAACGTTGTATAACTTTTTCATAGTCGTCCTTATTAACCGTAAAATCTATTGGCAATAACTCATCATACACCACGCCATTGTACTGGAAGAAAACGGTTTTGATAACTCCTTCGCATGTTGACATGGTTGCAACTCTTGGATGCTTATCGTCACTAACATCTTCTTAGCTTTCTGTCAACTCACGTTGCACCACTCATAAACATTTTTTTTAAACAAAGTAGACTCACTGAATGCCACAGACAATATTTCAAGTGCTCTGGACAACTTTATTTCGTTTTTAACGCAAAATTTAATTCACATTCTTTAATCTATTTTATTTTAAGTTACAAATCACAAAACACAAAGAAGCATAATCAAACTTTAAGTTGTTAGCAACAAACTAATAACTCAAATTGGCTGAAAATGCCAAAGTATGATAAACAAATGTGTACCAATGTAACAAAAAAGATAATTAAAAAATGATAAGGTAGGATAATACTTTTTGTCATAATTTGCTCTGAATTGACAGTCATTTATTTGGAGGTAAAGTTCCAGACAGTGTTTCTTCTAAAGCAAACCTTCTGTAGTGCATTAAGAGTCTTATTATAAAATCTATGTCCTTTCTCACTGACTTACACAGTAAAACTAATAAATAGTAAATACTTGGATATTCCAGAATAAAGTTGTACTTCTATGAAACTACAAGGTAAAAAATAGAATGTTCAGTATAAAATACCTAAAAAGAAACATTATTGTATAGGAAGGTGTTACAACTATCATAGAAATAAGCATACCTACGTTGATGGGGTATGGTTAGGATTAATATCTTAACATTTCATAAATAAACGATTACAAACAATATTTTATGGCACAACACAACACAAACAATATATAGTCTGGCCAGTACAAGACCGGGTGCTTTCATTGAATATTCTGATAATTTCGAAACAAATCTCTACCACCTACGCTAGTTACATCTCCAATATTACGCTCACATACGCTTACAAAATAATTCCAAAAAAAATTTCACTTTAAAAATTAAGAAACAGAACTTAGTTTTTCTGTGAACTTCTTAGTATATCGGCGCTCCAGACAAACACTATGCCATATGTGGTCCTGGATAAAACTTTCCAAGTCCCGGGCGAAACCTATACTCTTTTATCTAGTCAAAACAAAAACTATACATTTTTTTAATTCCAGGTGAAAACTATGGCTTTTTATCAAGCCTGGATGAGAACCATGTTTTTTTTTTTTAAAACTGTGTCTTTTTCTGAGTCTAGGCTGAAATTATGCCTTTTTCTCGTATACAGATGAAAACAGTGTTTTTTCCTGCTATCAAGACTTTTTTTGCGTCCTTGTATAAATAATTATTATCATTTCTGTTTTGAAAAAAATACTAAAATATTTTGTTATGGCTTACAGTATTAGATCAGTCGTTCGTCTAAAAATTAAAAATACATTAATAATACATTAATACATAATTTATTAAGTTAACGGCGTAAGAAATCATTTTTTATAATGCGTAAAGAAATATGAGTTATTAAATTATTTTATTTGAAAACTAAAGTAATACACGTTAAATAAGTTAAAATCTTGTACAATACGTGTTTTAATCCTGTAAACGTAAGTTTGTTTAGTGAGACTCTTATGATAGCTTATTAATACAGGTAAAAAAGCTATTTAATGATTGTAATTTATTGTGAATCATGCTAGTGTTAGTTGGGACTCCAGAAAATCTTATAGTCTTTGTCTACACTACTGTGGAGAGCATAGTCTTTGCCCAAACTCCATAAAAAGGCATGTTTGGACTTCAGAAAAGGTCAGAGTCTTTGTCTGAACTTTGGACAAGGACAAAAAGATGATAAATAATAACTTATATAATAATTTAGCAAAACAACAATCTGACTTAAGTAAGCTTACTAAAAAAATATCCACTCTTTTACAATACTTAGCATTTTTATCATACAATGTATTTTGCAAAGAAGAGAGCAGCTGGCTTTGGAAATTATATTCGTGTACTAATAAATTTATGTATTAATTTTTTTTACAAATTTTGACGTCAACTCAATAAAAAAGTTAAATTTAAAAGTGCGACAGGAAATTATAGTTTTTCATGATTTGATTGGGCTCTCTGATGTAACTCATGAAAGTGAGCCACCTTAACAGAGCGATCCTGCTATAATTTCTATAATCATATAGGTAAAAATATTCAACACTCACATATTTATAAGTATTATGTCATAAAAATAAATTTGTATAAAAACTAAGCATACGTCAATACCTTTGTATACTTGCTCAGTAGTCAAAAATTAATTGAACTTATAAACAAACGATTTAGTGGCTTAAGCACAACTCTAGTAATACATCTATGCTTTAATCACTGAATTCTGTATTGCTAAGTTTATTGAATATATTTAATTACGATGTAAGAATTTGTACAAAATTGCTCAGTCCATTTTCCCCTAATTACTATGAACTAAAATTCTCGTTGTCTGATTTGTAAGACTGTCTATATTCATAATATTAAAACATAGTCAGTTTTCCGGTTTTTATTAAATTGTTTTTGATATAACTAGTACACAGTTTCAATGTTTTGGAGAAAAAAATAGTAGAATTACCTTCCGCTTAATAAAATAAGATAGTTCTTCAAGGAATATTTTCTTAAGATAGTTTTCTGGTAGTTTCTTAGGGTATACACATAATTTAAGTCATTAGCCATTACTTCGACAATTTTTAGATCTTTACTGTCTATACTAAATGTCTTTCTGTAAGTGTAATTGATAAAAATTTAATGTGCTTAACTAAGTAAGTGTGTAAATTTGTGTTAAATATGCAGAAGTATGCTCTTCAAGTTTTTTTGGTAAAGAGTAGAAGCTTAGAATAAATTATTGTCACCAAACTTGAACTACGCATGCACCTTCCAAACAATCTTATAAAACAATCCTTTTACAACAGTATCAAAAATTTGCAGTAGTACATCCATGAATGTGAATAATGGACAGTCTCAGCATTCTGTACTGCGTATATTTACAAGAAATATCATACACAATTTTAATAGAAACTTGAGCCTGATGTATAATACAAGAGATCAGTAATTTTAATCATTAATTGTGTAATCATTGTACCATGACTGTGCTCAGTTCAATCAAAAGTACTTAGGTTCAGCTCTGATTGGTCGTTTGGACATTCAAGCTGACTTGTCCTCTTTAAATGCAAGAGTGTAAGAGCTCCTTGCACACACCAATATGCACCTTTTCTCTTTCATCAATTGCTCTAGCACTACTGTAAAAGTTGGAGAGTAAATTGTGTAGCGTCTTTTAATTGAATGTGAGACTTTATTTCCTGGCTAATCTGTGTAAGAGAAGCTCAAGCATACCAAGCCGCTGTAGACTTGCCTCAAAAGAGAATTAAAGAGCCTAATTAACATCATTGCCACAAGTACTTCTATGTAGAGTTAGAATCATCGTTGTAGTCAATGTTGTAAAATCTTGTGACTGCGTGTGTGCAAGCAGTGGCTTACCAATAATCATAAAAATAAGTTAAGTTAAAAAAACTATAAATTGCTGAAACATTCTAGATGCAAATCTGAAATTTCATAATTTATATTATTTTTAAAATCAATTATTTCTGGCTTTATCAAAATTTTGAATTGTTAAGTAAAACTTGACGTGGTTGTTAATAAGAGTAACTTTTCTTAAATTAAATATTTAGTCGCGAGAGTCGCGAGAGTCAAGAGCTGACTAAAACTTTAGAGGACAGGTGACAGACGTAAAGAGAGCGCTTTTTCTTCTTGGTGGTGCATTTTTATGGCATCAGAGCGAGTAAAAGAGGCCTTTGGTTGAATCAGGTTGACCAATGAGCGATGTTTTTGCAGACTGCGTTGACAGTTGCACGATGATGTTACATCTTATGATTTTACATATAAGAAAATAACAGTACAACAGTACCAATCGCATTTTCTGACAAGTGCGATTGAGTTTTTGGATCAGTGATGATGAAAGCTCGTATCAGCAATATAAGAACGTCGAATACAAGTTCATTTGTGACAGTAAGTTTACAATTCCGAAATTGATCCTTCTGAGGATTTTACAATCGATTTGGAATATCATGAAGTAATGTGTGAATCACAAGTTTTTAATTAGTACACATTATCATAATTAAACAATTAATGAGCAAGTAACTATTCATTCATACATACATGCATTTTTACAACGAGGCTGGCCGTATTCTATGTCAGCATATTATGAAGCATTCATCTTTAACCTAATACACACACGCGCACACATCAGCGACGTACAAGCTCCTCTTGTCATATGAGCTTGCTTTATATTCACAATACGTGTTATCTGAATTTTGATGAACGAATAGTTTTTAGTTATAATATAATTCGTATCAACTTGGGGTGTAACACAAGAACGTAAGATAAAGAGATGGATACAATTCGCTACTATTGCATTATAAAAAAAATAAGATTAAACAGTAACTTAACGCCAGCTTAGCGTACGATACACTAATACCATTTCATACATAACATTTCGTGAAACTTAACACCACAATTTGAAGTCAACAATTAAAAAAAAAAGAATACTGTAAGTGAGAGCGAATAAGACTTTTGGTTAACGTGTCGTGATAGCTTGTTCCTGAGAAAAAAAAATTAATTTTTTTTGTTTGCAGAACAAATTTACGAGTTTAACCCTTTACTGAGAAGTTTGGACGTAGCATAGGGAGACGTAGTTTTTTCTTCATACGAATAGTTTTAAAATAAATTTACGATTCATATAAGTTAAACTTTTATCATTAATTAGAATATTTAAAAAAATTGTTACAAGATACTATCAATCTGGTTATGTGGTGTTGGGTTTTGAAAAAATTTTTTTTTTCCAACACGTGTTGCTAATAATTTCACTAAATGTTAAATTTCTTGTAAATAGATAACTTGGGAAAAGTTAGCCTTGTTTCTAGAGTTTGTGTATGTTATTGTCTTCTGTATGTAGTGACATGTCTTTGATTTGTTATAAACTCAACTTGTTGTTAACACAAACAGTGACTTAATTCAATCTTTATTCTGCATTTTGTATGTTTTTGTATAGGTTTGGCATATCACTTGCAATATTTAGGTTGATTGTTCTGTAGTGTTAGAATAGCACTTTAAAGATCCATGTTTTTTTGATATCCTTAGGATGGTTTTTCTCGTTGATCTCTAACAGCATAAGAATATTGTAGGGTTACAAATCAAGAAAAATGTTTGAAGAAATATCGTTCCCTCTTTTTTCTTCTTTATCCAATGGTAGAAGACATATAAGTCCTTTTGGATTAAGGTTTTGTATAATATGTTTATCACTTTTTGCCGATATTAATAAAGAAATGTTTTTTGCTTAACAAATAGTGAATTTCATCTTAAAAGAATAAGGTATCTGAATTTCCTTTCCTATGTTTAGTATTCCATTAGGTTCTTTAGTAAATGAGTCACTATCGTAAGTGGTGGTTATAGTTCAAGATGAACAATTATGTTCATCCAGAATTACGTGCATTTCCTTTATGTTTCCTTTATTGTCCAATTTTTTAATAACTTTATGTAAAGGATCATTTATTTTAACTATAGTCTATATTGTTACTTTATTGTCAGGGAAGCCTGGAAGAAAATAGTATTAATTTTTGCATGAAGATCAGTTAGTTCGTATTTTTTTTGTTCCTAGTTCGTAGCTACTCGAGGTTCTGTGTTTAAGGGTTTGGCGGTATGTTATATAAATTTCTCTAAGACACAACGTTTCATAGCATTCTTAAAAGAACTTCTTGCTGTGGTAATAGTTGTTGCTATTATAATTCTTATGATTATATCTTCAATGACATTGCGTAATAATATAAAAAAGGTTGTTTTTCCGCCCTCGGGTGGTTTTGGAAGGCTGGTACTTCCTCGGGCAAAAAAGTAGTTTTCCGATACTCGTTCGAAAAGTCTCCTTTACGAACCTTGTTACGGACCTCGCCTTTGGCTCAGGCCGCAAACCTCTCAGTTCGCAAACAAAGACTTTTCAAACTCGTAGGAAAACTACTATTTTCTCCAACTTACAAACTAATTTTTTTTCATTTAGTTTGTTATGTTTTGCACTTTTACTTATTTATCTTTCCATCCTTTTCATTAAAATAAGGTTGTCCTATTAATTTAATAGCATCATAGAGGGCATAAGTATCTTTAAAGAATTCATGTAACACAGTTAAATTTAAATTAACTTTTACCTTACCTTTACCTAAGTATATCGTGTCTAAGTGGTAATCTTATATTAACTAGCTAAGGTTAGTTTGTGTGTTTTTTATTGTTCATTCATCATTCATTCGTAGAGAGCTTACACTTTTCACTGTTTCTTGCTGATCCTATTACTTATTATAACTTATAACATTGATTTAACGTGACTGTGTTTAGTCGTTAATACGAATCAGGAGTTTCTGCTGCTACTAAGTGAGGGTATGGTTGTTTTATGTAGACAGCTCCCTTTTTCCTACGTTGTGGTAACATGACTATATGTAGTCTACAAAGATTGTAAGAGGTGCAATCTACGAGTTGCAAATTCCATATTATCGTGAATCTATTATCTTGATGCAAGATATATGATTTACTTAGAATGCTTATTTTGCCAGCATAAAAATTTCTCATTGGTGTTACGAATTATAATTTTTCTGCTTGATTCTCTACATCCTGGGCTACGGTTCTAAACGTTTTTTGGGGAAATAGCTTTGGATGTGCTGGACTTCTTTGTAGATAATGCAAAATTTTAAAAAGATCTCCATAAAAACGAATTATATGATCTAAGGTAGCCTGAGTTCTTCTAAAATAAGTTCATAATGTATTAGATATCTGTCCAAATTTAAATCTTATCCTGAAGTCCATATGTCTGCAACTTGTTTCATAAAATACTTATAGCGATTTGTAATCTTTTATAGTTTCTTGAATGCAGCTCCGAAACTATGGCTATTTTGTTTATACAATAAAAAATGTATTGTTTCAATCAGCATACGAATTTTGGATGTTAATATTTGTAATATTAATATTATGTTTGTGGCTAAGCCAAAGAGTCCTCTAGTAATCATTTTAATAATTGTAATGGGTATCAACCTTTTTATTTGTATGCTGGGAGGGAAAGTAATGCGGTCTCTCTCATGGGTTTTCCCAGTATTCATTATGTTCCATACTGTTGCTGCCAGATTTTTTAATCGCAATATATTTAAATTGAAGAGATCCATTTTCGTGTAATTAGTAAAATTAGGATGATTGAACTGTGCAAAACAATATACAAAGGTTTCATTCGATACTTGAGGATCTTGAGTAGGCCTTTGTTCCAATATAAGTTTATTGTTATCAAGCCATATCACTATTTTCTAACCAGCTTTTAGAATTTTTATACTTTTGTACCTTTTGCAATTTAATTTCATATGAGTACATTGGCAAGCATACTTAATTTAAATCTGACATATAAACTTACATGATATACTTAGTCAGATTTCACTGTTTTGTTAGCAAGTGACAGTCATCATTTAATATTATTCTAAATTTACAAACAGTACCGATGCAAAAATTGTCAAAACTTTAATGGCTGTATCTGTTAGAACTTGGAGTCGTCTTATTTTTATCCATTTAGTTTTTTCTCTAACTCTTATTGCATTGACATATATGACTCAAAATATGATTCCTCTAGCATGTTTAATATAATCGTTCTCTTGTTTTCCAAAGATTTTCTTTATCCTTCCATAATCTTTGACAGCGGTACTATAAAATGTTTGTATTATTTTATTACGTTTCTGAGTTTTTGGAAAATTAATCCTACCGTAATAGACGTAAAGGCGTCTTATTGAATATTGTTCATAGTATTTCTGTTACTAATACAGATTTCGATTTGTTCGTAAAATTTCCTCTTCTTGAAATTTGAAGAGTTTTAGGATTTAGACACAATAATATTTTTCTTAGCTATTTAAAAGCTTCTGTAAGATCTGAAGTGATTAAACCAGTAGGTTTTTAACTAATAACGGTTAACAGTACATTGTGTCCTTTATAAAATGTTATAGTATGAAGCCTTCGTTTAGTTTCGTTAGTTTCGTGATTTCAAATAATTAAGTCCAGTGTACTTATAGATCACAACAGTCTTGAGACATATGTAACTGGTTGACATTCTTTGCCAATAAAATAAACTACAATGTCTCTTTTGTATGTAAATCAATATCTGGTGGTTTATATATTGCTTAATAGCTTTGCCCTATTGACATTCTAAAAATTGTTAGTACCACTGCTACTATGACTGGGACTTGTTTACACATTAAAAATTTTTGTTTGTATCGATTAATTGGTTAGAAAGGGTATAAATCTAATATCAGCATGACATCAAGTGCAGTACTTCAATTTGTTGATTTATTTGTACTGCAGTTTTTTTTGCTATTATTTACATCTGAGTGATCTGAGGGTTTTCTGTTATTTGGTCCAAGTCAAGTGCTTTTGATTGTCTGTTTTTTGTAGTCATAGTAGTATTCGTTTGCTTTCGTGTACTAGAACTTAAGTATCGATTTTGCTGAAGACGTGGGTAAATTGAGAATTTCCTGCTTGCCATATATTTTTTTTAAATTTGATCTTCGCAAATAAAGGTAAAATTCTGTTATATCTCTTGATACATCCACAATTTTTTTATCTTATACAGAATTATAAGAATTATCAAAATCATTACTGTCCATTGCTGGCGTATCTTAATCAGAAACTCTCGTTATTGATCAAAAGCATGTATGAACTCATTTACATTCATTGTCTTTATTGGTCTTGTTCAAATATTATTGAGGACTTGTGTTGTATTCCTTTGTTAACTATCGTATTTCTTGAAGAGAAACTTCATGAATGTTATGTGTCGTAGTTTTAGGTTTGTCTTCAAAATCATCATCATTTGAGTTCTTACTAAGCAGAATAGGTAGAACTAAGATTTTAGTATGTATCTCGTCTAAGTATTAATCAGTATCGGTATTCAAGTCTACTTTAATTTCAGTCAGTTTTTTTCGTATTCTACTTCGTCTAGGGTAATACACTGGTGGTAGTGTATCTTCTCCAGAAAACTTTTTAGTATCACTAAGATTGTTACCAAAAAACATACTTATCCTTAATAATTTACTAAGACTAATCATATCTCTTTTAACAAGACTGATAGTTGTAAAGGGGCATCAATGTGTATTTTTTCTTTCAAGAACTATTTGGAACTAGAGAAACCACTACTTGAAAATCCCGTAGCCACTAACCATGAACCCGCAGCCACTACCCGTTTTGCTCGAAGAGGGCACGAAGTGCGCCTAGCAAACCGAGTTTCCACTAGCCACGCGTCGCGTATAGCCACGAACCCCTGGCCCCATAAAGCCACTGCCCTGGAGTAAGGGACACGGAAACGCGTCGTTTCACTTCCTTAACAGTGGAGGTGCTATCACGAGCAACATACGCGTCACCAACCAACAAGCCATTCCTCCCATGTCTGAGTCATGTCAGTGCCGCTCACTGAGCGCGTGTGCACGACTTTAGGCCTGAGAGGCATTATCAGATCGCACTGAGCACACACACAAGCAGGTACACATAAATCTTAGATATTTACTACAGCCAGGCACTTGCATGCGTATGCTTGATGCTGCGACTCCATCGCAATTCTCTCCCCTAAATGACAAATGCTCTTTCCTGAATTTAAAAAATTCCTTTAGCCACTATCCAAACAAAAATAATTTAAAAACTTCACAATACTTCAGATAGGTAGGAGTCAAGCCAAGTAATGACGATTCTAGCAACATACCCCTGGAAAAAAGCATAAGTATCTCCCATTCACTGAGTCACTACACATCTACTCTTTAGCGAGAAGTGACTGCTAGTCTTAGGGAGACATACCTTTTGAGATCCGAAACGTGAACCTTAGCATTTTTAGCACTCGCTCCCATATCAAGTACGTAATCAACGAGAAACTTAATTGCAAGTATCGTATACGGCCCCTCATACCATGGTGCTAGTTTAGCTGAAAATTGATTTGCGGCACTAGACAAAGGATAAGTTCTATGCTTAACATGGTCACCCACAAAAAATATTAATGACCTCCTACTTTTATTGTTATACTTTATCTGTTTGTTATGAGCTTTATCAATAAATTTAGCCACTAAGTCACTAAGTGCATCCAATCTTGAAAGCTGATCTAGCCACTCTTCTGGAGTCACTTTTAATACGCTTTTTCCTCTACCTCTTGTCTGAAACTTTTAACTGGTCCAGGTTGCCTACCAAGTATGAGAAAAGCTGGCAAGACCTTAGTAGACGCCTGCACAGCCGTGTTTACTGCATGTCGGAACTCATGTAAATGCAAGTCCCAAGGACTATGATGAGCCTCTAAGAACATGGCGAGCATCGTCTTCAACATCCATTAACCTTCTCGATAGGATTTGCCTGAATATAATAAGAAACTGTAGTCACACAAGTTACTTTATAACCTAATGTTTTCTTTAGCCATTTATTAAAAAATTTCTTTCCATTATTGGTCAAAAAATACTCCGGCATTTTCCTACGGAACAAAACAAGTTCCTGGAACGAAGCGGCAATACTCTTTCCATTAGCCACACACAGTAGCTTCAGTTCTATCCAACGGATGAACAGATCCTGGAAAACCATTATGTATTAATACCGGCTCTTACTGGGAGAAAGCTCCATTGCATCAGGAGCCACTACCGTCCAGGGGCGTTCCAATATCCTCTAGCCCATTAAGCCGTGGGGTCGCGTCTACAAAGTTATATATTTCTGATACACTGAACATTGCTGAATAAACACCTGGACATCGTTCCACATGCCAGTCCAGAAATGTTCTTCAGCCACTCTATCATACATCTTTTCCAGCCCAAAGTGTCCCGTCCTAGTGAGGTTATGGACATTGGTCAAGATCATTTCACACCTCTTGAGGGGAAGCACCAGCCTCTAACTGTCATTCGTGTACGTTATGAGATCTAGTAACTGATTCACTTTAAACTTTTATAACAAGCCGATTTCAACCCGCCAAGTTGTGTACTTATGAAGGTTCGTTTGGACTTCAGCCAACTTTTTAATCCAAGGATATCTGATCTTCTCAAAGGCTATGGTCTCTTTGGCTCCCTCGTTCATACGTGACAAGGCATCAGGGACATGATAAGTAGCATCTTTGCGGCGCATAATATCAAAATCCCGTTGTTGTAGGTTGAGAGCCCAGCGAATCAATCGGTCTAGTGGCTCTTTTAAAGCCATAAGCCACTTTAAAGCACTGTGATCCGTTATCACCATAAAATGATATCCCTCGAGATACGGTCGAAATTTCTCGATTGCTTACACCACTGCCAGACACTCCTTTTCAGGGATTGAATAATTTTTCTCTGCTGTATTTAACGTTCAACTCACGAAAACAATAGGGAGTTCACAATCCTCATGTTCCTGTGTGAGAACAACACTCATAGCCAAGCCCATATCATCGCACTGTACCGTAAAAAGTATTCGTTTGAATTGTCACAACCCCTTCTAAGCCACTGAAAACGTTGGTTAACGCTTGTTACCCTATGATATTGCTATCTGATAATACGCCTGCTTAATGTCGATTTTTGTCAAATATCTAGCTTTGTGTAATTCAACTCGTATCGCATCCATATTCGGGAACTGGTAAGCATCTTGTCTCGTTTGCTTATTTGAATCCCGATAATCGATACAAAATGTGTACTATCCATTAGTTTTTTGTTTCATCACAGGCGTGCTTAAATAATCGCTCTAAGAGCGCTCAATTACCCCTTCCTCAGCCAACTTATCTAATTCTGCGATCGTAATTTTACGAAATTTTGGTGTCATGCGACGTGGTCTGTGATGGATAGGAGGCGAACCAGGTTCTAAAAAAATTTTACGTACGATCCTATTCGTCAATCCAATTTGACCAGCACCTTCCGGCAAATATTTAGTCACTACCCGATAAATTTTCTTTCTCTTAGTGGCACTGATCTCAGCTATTCCCGCACATTCAGCAACTAACAAGCCTAAAGTCCTAAGTTCAAACCCAGTCCTCATAGTCACTATCAGAACCTAAATTCACGAGTGATGGGCTTTCTAGTACGTTAGACGGGAGTGTTGGATGTGAGTATCTGAATTAAACCTGTCAACGATGCTGACTGATTTTTCATTTTGTATGTCTTAACTTCCACGCCTCTGCATATCATCTGAGACCCTACTAATTTCGATGAGAAAACAGGGGTCCCTGGTGTTCTCCCACCCATGCATTTTCTAACAACTTATGCCTACCTGCACAATCGAAGCAGTTCGCAAATACCACTCCTGATGCTCCATATACCGGACATAATGATTGCAAATACAGTGTGTTCAATGGGAATTCCATTTCTTGGTATCCTGAGGCCTTACATTGAAAACAACAATTTTTTGAACTCTGTGCTCTTCGATGTTCTGATTCCTTGAACAAGTAACATAAGCCATCATTTTATGTGGATTTAGAGCCACTTTGTTCCTTTTTCTGAGGTATTGGATTTTGTGGTTCAGGACTCGGTATATTTTCTGAAGGAATCACCGTTGCCTGAACAAAATCTCCAGCCTTAGTTTTTCCTTGTTGGCTTTTACTCTTAAAGCCAATCTGCTGGTTTTTCTCAGCTGCCAATTATGTATTTGGAGCAGGATAGATGTTTAGATATTTTCTCCTCCTTCTCTTGGGTATGCAACCGCAACTCCTTTATTAAATCTTCCCTATCAAATTCCCAGATAAACTGAGACTCAAACGTTGTTTAAAATAGCTAAATGATATGAAACTATTTTTATTGGGTGGGTCCCAACAGTTAGCATTTTGAGTCGAGATCGCTGATAACGGTCCCATTAAATTCCTACTAGCCACTTCTATGCAGGTCTTAAAATCTATAAGGTAATCGAAAAATCTTTCAGGATTTTTCTTTTCATTACTTGCGAATATCAAATTCCAACCTTGTAAAATTAAAACCGTTTTTTTGTGCTGTTACTATGACCCTGGCGGCCTTTAACACGGTTAACAATTTTCTCATGGCTTTTTTCAGTAGAGCCACTGTTGGTGCTACTTTCTAAGCGAAAATTCCCAGGATCATAATTTATCGTTTTAGGACTTGCCAAAAACGTAGTTTAATTTCTTTGTTAATTTCGTAGTTTAATTGTTTTGTAGCTCTTTTTACTTGAACTTCATTTAATCGATTGATATTAAAACTTTTCTTATCAACGCCCAATTTTGACTTTTCTCCTAAGCTGTTACCGGTCTTTTGCAACGATTTTTAAATCAAATGAGACACAACTGCCAAGTTTTCATTAATGACCCGTGGAATATTATCGCCACTACCGACCAAACTTGCGCTATCACTACCTGATAACAGCCTTATTCGATCTCTATGCTTTTTACTTTTTCTTTTACCTTCCCTTGTACTAACATCACCTCCTTTTTTAAAAGTATTTTCATCTTCATCCCCATCCCTTGTCTCTGAATCATCCACTGATACGATTTTTCCACTCAAAAGAATGTTACCACTAGAAGCTTTACGACTGTACTCTGAAACTGCAATTTCCTCTGTTTGCTCATCTTTTCAAAATCTTAAAAATATTGATTGTAAATTGAGATTTCACCTCTCAGTTATCCTAAATGCGTAGGATTTTCTTCGAGCCTCATCTTGTCACGTTGTATCTGGCCAGCTTAGCACACGCACACAACTACTCAGAGTACAATTCTACACAGCTGTGCGGCTTTGGCCTCTTTGATGTGACCGTCGCTTCCTATCGTCCCGACCCAAAGTGCCTCACACAGCAGTTAATACTTTCTAATACACTGATCAAATAACTGTCAGTGACTCCTGCAAAGAGCCACTACGATTTTCCCCAAGGAGCCACTATACTTGCCCCCGAGAAACCACTACTTGAAAACCCCGTAGCCACTAACCATGAACCCGCAGCCACTGCCCGTTTTGCTCGAAGAGGGTATGAAGTGCGCCTCGTGAACCAAGTTTCCACTAGCTACGCGTCGCGTATAGCCACGAACCCCTGGCCCCAGAAAGCCACTGCCCTAGAGTAAAGGGACACAGAAACGCGTAGTATTAATTATCACGCGTACCCTGCTCACACTACAGCCCCTGCACATACTAGTTCGACAACCAAATCGTACCATTGCCTCCCTCAGACTTTTTCCTCACGTTTCAGATCATTTCACTCCCTTAAGAGTGGAGACGCTGTCACGAGCTACATACGCGCCACTGACCAACAAGCCATACCTCTCATGCCTTAGTCATGTCAGTGCCGCTCACCAAGCGCGCGTGCACGACTTTTGGCCTGAGAAGCATCACCAGATCGTGCTGAGTATACACACACAAGCACGTGCACATAAATCTTACAGATTTGATAATTCAGTAGTCATTAACTATTTAAGCATAACTAGATGTATTTTCAGAAAAAAAAATTTTTTATTGAAACTTTTTTTTTATTGCTAATTTTTCCTGATTTTTGCTTATTTTTCCAGATTTGTAAGAAATATGACCTGATCGAGTAATTTCGAGCTAAGAATCATGATAAACAACCTGATAAATATGCTTAACACATAGACACATTCTTGTCTCTTTTAATTATTTATTTTTTTCAGTCATATGCGATTTACTTGTTTGCCGTTTTTTTCTTATACAGTTTGTACGTATGTGTTAATATATACTTTACTGTTCGGTTACATTTAAGTCTTGTTGTATAAAAACAAATTGTTTTTTTAGAAATTTCAGTAGTAATTATTCGTTGATCACTGTTCATTTTATTATTACGATAAATTATGCAATTCTTACCGAATGTTAGATGTACAATCATTTGCCTTAAAAGGATTTTTGACAAAAGTCTTTTTTTTTCTTCTTTGTTTTTCTCCGTTTACTGGATAAAAGATTATAATAACAATAAGGTAGTGACTAAGGTATTTGTATATAAAGAAAGAAAAAAAAGGATTACTAAAGGAAAGATTGCTTACATTTTTTTGTAAAATATCTTTTCTGTGACATGCAGAAGCATCGTACATTAAAAAAAAATCGCATGTACATTGTACGCGTCTTACTATTTCCGTTTATTTACTTGTACCACGGTAGTTTATTATTATTTGCACTTTTTTAGTGCGTTGTGTAAATATTTCTTTATTGTGATTGAACTTTAGTCTTATTTTGTTTCATTTTGTTTCGATAATTTGTATCATAATAATAATATTAATAATGATAGTAATAATAATAATAATTATTGTTATTTATTGCAATGGCGACAATAATTATGACATACATACAGTCAGCAAATGAAAATATGTAATATCTATTACAGAAGTACTAAAATTTGCAACAACTAGTAGAATAATTTTCAGAAGTACCGATTTTCCATGACTATGATTATTAATATGTCGATAAGCGTAATCTCAATATTATTGAAAGCTACCCCAGATTAAAGAAAAAAAACATCAATTTCTGATGCTTAGTTCCGCAGATATCGTTGGTTTTACAACGCGTAGTCATTTTAAACCTACATGCTCAAAAGTGCGCTGAGCGCTCAGCGGGGAAGTGGGTGCGGCCTAATTCGGCAGCTCGCCCCGCCACACGCCGCCGACGGCCACCTGCGAAAATCACTGTTTTTCGATGCAATTTTAACAGTACTTCTAAACAAGATGGGATTATAAAATTTCAGCATGTTGAACACTAACTCTTTATGCAGAATAGCGCGTTTGAAAAATGGCCGTAAGTGGTCTCAAAACTTTTTTAGAGCCATTTATCGAGGGGACCATTTTATCTTCAACATGACGGTTTGTAAAAACTATTAATTTTATCATCTTGAAATTTAAAGCATATGTTAAAGACTACGAAAAGAACATTATATAAAATGTTCAGCTCTTCATATCCAAATGGGATTGAGTTATGAATTTTTCAAGAAACGGCTACATTTGCGGTTTTTTGCAATTTGCGAAAAAACTATTTAATGAAATTAGCTTCAACAAGACTACTTTTGTGCGGCTTGAAAAGGTGCATCTTTTTTGGGTTTAACTTTTTTTTCCATCTATTACTGTTTTCGATTTATTCGCGATTTAGGTGATTTTGGCACTTTTACCATTTTTTTTGGGCACTTTGCTGACAAATTCATAGGTTCGTTTTTGGTTGCAGCAATTTCTACCACTTTTATCTCGCTAATCCAATTTTTTATTCGCTTATAGGAATTAATTTTTAGAAAAGTCTCATTCTATCAGTCTAAAATTATCACTACTTATTGTATCTGATTTTTCACTGTTCGGTAATTTCTTTCTAATTAGACTGTGTTTTTTCTTGCTTTGCTTATTTTTGGTGACAAATCGTTTAAAGTGCTACTTTAGAAGACACAAGTGTACATATTGTTCGTTGTTATTTATCTAAAATTTTCAAAAATTTATCACTCTTCTTGTCTTGCTGCCTTGCAGGTAAAGGCATATGTTATAGTTTAGTTTGTGTGAACATAAATATATGCAACCATCGTTACCATATTTTTTATCTGACTGTAAAATTCAAATTCTGCTTGAAAGTAACCCATTAAATTATTAAATATGGCTCTAACTATCACTTGTCCCATTTGGCATTTGTCAGCTTGATTCGATTGCACGTGGTTATAGTTGTTTAGCAGTTTCTCTCTTGGAGTATACCTTGCATATAAGCCCAGAGCTTTTCGTTACTTTCCTGCCTTTTACTCTCATTTTCGCTCAATATTGTGCTTTCTTTTTTAGCCAATTTTACTGCCAAGCTTTCCTGTGCTAGCTGGTGACTCCAGAACCGTACTTATCCAAATTTATCTTTGTGATCTTATCATTTACCACTTATGTGTCCCCTTAATATTTATTCTTACGTTTTGCTGGCTCTAGACTTCTACTTAATTTCTATCGACATATTATTAAACATAATGCTTGTAAGCCAGTCATATGTTGCAATTTGTTACTTCTTTCAGTTAAAGTAACAGAAGTAGGCTGAGTTATCATACCAGACATAAAATGGGCTCAATTAAACTTATTGAGTTGATTAATGCATTAGGTTCTTGAAAACTCTTGCTTATTGATTTATACCCGTCATAACAGGTATATAGGGTGACATAAGACTGTGCGTCTTCCAGCCTTTTGAATCTCCAAAAAGTCGAGTAACATATCCACTTGTTGTCAAAGTTTCTTCGCAGTCTACAGAACTTGTGTTTGTATACATCCCGTAGCTGTTCACATTTGCTTAGAAATATAAAGTTTAATAATTGGCACCCTCAAGTTATAAAAAAAAACTCATCCAACCACCCTGTAATTTTCTCAGTGGGATTGATTTGATATCGACTAAAAATATTTATCTAAGTACAAAAGATTATGCCAAGTAGTGTGGGCCAAACATGACTAACTCGCACATAGCTTTTTCATGAGGCACATTTAGATTTAACTGAGTTTTGTTTAAAATAAATTGATATATTTTTTCTTCCTTCCACTTCTGATTTCAAAAAGCTCATTAGCTTATCATCATAAAAGATTTCTAAAGTTATGCTTCTTAAAATTTTTTTAAGTATATCGTCAATATAGATGGTTCAAGAGAGTCATGCGTTTTTCAATTAAATCATAATTGATTTTTATACTCAATAAAGAATTTGATTGACCCATATCAGTCAGCTCGAGTTCTTCCATTAACTGAATTTTAACTTTATTGACTCTTAGAGTGCAGTCACTAGCCACTGTAATATCTTTGACATACAGCTGCAGAACTGATATTTTGTCACTATTCCTCCTTGTTAACATACAGGGTTTAGATAGGTTACTAGCAAGACCGATTTTCTGGGTAGCCTGAACAAGACGCATGTTCCTTGAGTCTAATTTTTACCCTAGGATCTACTTAACTGATAGAATTTCAATTTTATATATTTAGCTAGGAGTTCTACACTCTTTAGAACCTTTTAATAGATATCGTCTGTCAAAATTCTGTGTACAGAAACTGTTTAGGAGTCTGATTGGCATGCTTCAATGTTAAGTTTGTTGATTACAACTTGGACTGCTTTCACGAGAGTGAAGCAAGATACACTCGTACAAGCCTATAAGTTCTCAAGAGATTATAGTAATAATGGTCTCTGAAACCCCTTATGACTATCTAAGCCCTAAAACTAGCTTATTCGTTCAACAAACATTAGTTAATTTTCTCATTTATTTTAATTTTTGGCCATCAAGTGTAATTTTTTTCGCATGGCTGTACTGAAAGTATCCGAAAGTTTTGGATAAAGACAAAGAAGAAACTTGTAGTAAATCAGATCTTAATTATTATTTCCCAAAGAAGCACAATAATCTTCATTGCCAAAGTCAAAATTTTAATTAATTTTAAAAAATAAGAACCGATAAAATTCTTTGTTTTTGTTATACAACTCCATTTATTTTATTTAAATGTTCACGAAGCTTGTTTCACACATCAAGATAGGAGAAATATCCGTCCAGACAATATCTTTTCTTGGTCTGCCTCTTTTTCTCTTACTTCCTCCATTTCTTTGACTTCTGAAGTTCCACCTAACTAATTTTTAAATTCAACAAACCTTTTTTCTTCATATCCTAATTCTTCTGGAGTTGCCAAATTTTCAATACTGTTACTTTTGTATGAATTACCGTGGACCAGTTTCTTATTGAATCTAACATCGCAACTTTTATAGTATCTCTCGGGTCAACCTCAATCAAATTTGAGAGATACAGTTTTTCCTTGTGCAGTTTCATTTAATCTTTTTGCTCTACCTTTAGGTTCAAGAGTGTCAGGAGACGGAGATTGCAGTTCAGTGCCCAGTTTGTCTAGGACTTTATGAGTGTATTTACTGGTTAAGTCAATGCCTTGATCAGACCGAAAATAGCTTACTTTAGCGTCAAGACCTGATATTATACAAACAAATTTTACAAAGCAACTCAAACATATTCCAGTTTTATGGTGAGAATCTTGTAGGGTATGCTGCAGCAAGTCCAGAAAAATCGTCGACAATAACTGATGTAAACCAACATTTTAAAAGAAATGTCTTGGGACTTATTCTACTTATTAAGTCAGAGTTAATAATTCTTAAGGATTTAGTTATTTTATTTGAAACAAATGTAAAGAGCAGTTAGGTCATTTGAGTTATCAAGCAGGTTACAAGTAAGGAAAGTACGTCACATGGGCCCAGGGGAACGGGGAGAATCAAGCAAATTCTACTTCCATTACACTTTTTCTTAAGGTCAAAACCTACAATCGTTGATTCACCCTCATGAATAACGCACCTATAGAAGTATAACTTTAAAAACTTAAACAAGCTATCTCTTTAATTATAAATGGACTCTACATATTACACCCAGTGTTTCTCTGGACAGAATACAAATATCCCAAAAGTTTTAAAACAGGCTTAATTTGTTAAAAGCGAGTGTCTGCAAAAAAAAGGTACGAAAAAAGTATTTTTCAAGAAGTATAAATGATATTCTTAATGTAAATGAATAAATTATGGTAAAAAATGTCTCACTTAGTTAGTAGAGAAAGAAAAAAGTTGTTAAAAAAATCTCAATAACCTTTACGGTTGAAGCTGAGAAGAAAGTGATAAGCAAAAAACATGTGGACCAAATTAAGCTTTTTTTTCTTGACTCATTGACCATATTACCCCCAAGTGTCACAGTACTTGCCGCTCGCTGCAGTTTAAGTCTTGTATTCAGCGCAGTACCTATCGTAGTAGTGTTATTGCTTTTAGTGCACAAATTTACTCGTTGCACGTAAACAGCTGTTCAGAATGGTTTGATTCACATAATGAGACGTACCAGCGAATGCTATAATCCTTTGAAAAAAGCTGAGCACAATCACGTGAGATCGAATTTAATATTGATACAGAAGAAGCGAAGCGCTAAGTTTAAGAAATTTATTAGTTTTTACATGTGTAAGCCATGGAAAAAAGTAGTGTATAAGCTCAATAAAATTAAAATGAAGTTGATATCAAAAGAAAAAGTGAAAACGAAGAAATCTAAAAACGTTGTTATGACCATTTGTGACAATGAGATTTATAACGATTCGGATAAATTTTCTAACGCTGATGATGAAATTCTTGATCCGAGCTTTGAAGTTGAGAATGAACAAAAGAATTTGATGCAGATAAAAAAAATTAACAAATTTTTGAGTAACTTTGGATAAACAGAGTATCAAGGCAGCAATTAATAATTCTACCGATGGAAATGTTGCTAATACTTCTGGAGATCTGAGCCAGGCCCTTTAAAAATACTATCAAGGAAGCTCTTTCAAATAAAAAAGTTTGATCTGGAAAAATTAAAATACTTTTTACTCTTCCAGCTAATTGGAGTGTAAAAAAATTCAGCAACAATGTAATGTTTCACGTCGTACAGTGTCTGATATCTGCAGTGAGCAATATGTATCGAAATTTTCAGAGGCTAAAATAGGTCTCACAAGATGTCTAAAACTCAAACCACCTGAATTCATTGCAGCTGGTCAAAGTGGTACTTACAAACTCTGTATTCGTAAAATGAATTAGAATATGAGTCTCAAGCTATTCGGATTTAAAGAAAAATTAAAAAGAAACATAACATTTTTTAGAACGAAGTTCTATATGTTGCGTACTCGGGGGGCTGGAATTTTAAAACCAACAGATTTTTTGAAACAGAAGTAGTTCACCCAAAGTCTCTTTCTCTCAAGTTTCCCCCCTTACCCCGTCCCCCTCGCCTACTATTCTCTACACACTTCCCCTCCCCCACTATATATGTATATCTGCCAACCATGCCGTGTTACTCTTCTGCACACCTTGGCCCACCATTCCCCCTCACACTCCCAAGCAATTAATTTTGAAACAAATTTCAATTTTATTTTTTTACAATAATTTTTCTTTAACTTAAACATTTTTTCTTTCAAAATTCTTTTTTTAAAAAAAAAAAAACACTTTTCACTTCAGAGATTTAAACCCTCGACCTCCTGCATATGAGTCTAGTACCTTACCCACTCTGCTACGAGCGCTGCCAACTATAGAAACTCGGTTTCTTGCACTTATCGTGTGGTTCGTAACTACAATATTTCATTTTTATATGCATTCACTGATAATAAATTCAATTCATGATAAATTATGTATTTGTTTTCTAAATAATACATCTAAAAAAAAAAAAAAAAAAAAATCAAATTAGCATACGTATGGTTATATAGATGAAATATAATAAGGCGCGTTATTACGCATTGAATATTTGTATTTTATGCATTTGATGCATAAAATACCGACCGATTTTTATTAAACCTAAAGTTTTTTTGGCATTACAGTAATGCTTATAATTACTGTTATATATAAAAAAAATAATGAAATGAAATAAAATGGAATATGAAAAAAAAAACGAGAAATGACAAAAACCAAAAAAGGGAAGGAGAAGTATAAGATTAAATAAAAAAATAAACAAAGAAATGAAATAAAGGAAATACAGAAGAATGAAAATAAATAGAAAAATTAAAAAAAATGAAATGAAGGAAATACAAAAGAATAAAAAAAAAAGTAATAAAATTTAATATGAAAAAAAAAGAAACGAAATATGAAAAAAAATAAAAGAAAAAAAAAGAATTTAAATGAAATAAAATTAAACAAGAAACAAACAAAGAAATTAAATAAATAAATTAAGTATAAAGGGAATCAAAACAACAAACCAGGGGGGATAAATGGGTCATGGGACCCATGGTAAGAACGAAGTTCTTTAAACATGACATAAGTATACAAACACAATTTTTCAGGTAACAAGGGGGTCGCCAGACCCGTAGGAAAAACGAATTTCTATGAACGTTAGTACTGCATTCATGTAGTTCACTAAACAAAAACTTGAAAAAAGAATAAAATAAAAAAATTAAAAAATAGTTCAGTACTCACGATGGTTGAACTTCGTGAGAACGTCGTGCACAAATATAGTACTCATGAAGTTTAACCATCGTGAGTACTGAACCATTTTTTTTTCTTTATTCGTTTTTTAAGTTTTTGTTTAGTGAACTACATGAATGCAGTACTAACGTTCATAGAGCTTCGTTCTTCCTACGGGTCTGGTGACCCCCTTGTTACCTGAAAAATTGTGTTTTTATACTCATGTTATGTTTAAAGAACTTCGTTCTTACCGTGGATCCTATGACTCATTTATCTCCGCTGGTTTGTTGTTTTTATTTTATTTAATTTCCTTTTTTTTTCATTTTTTTTTTTTTTTGTTGAAAAGAGCGATGACTTGACAAAAGCTGCAGTATGTTAAGTTTCGACGCTTGCATGTTTTTGTTGACTTGTCGCTTTTTTCCAGCTATGCAAGTTATTATTAATCGGATATAAAAACAACTAAATGATAATAATATTCAGAAAATTCCCTACACCCAATGGACTAGTACTGATAGGAATAGAACATTTAATTTTCTCCTTGTATGATGTAAGTTTGTTGAATTTTTCATGTATTACGATGAAACTTTTATTTGAGATATAACATAACCTAACAAATTATAAGTAGTAACGAATTTCTAAAATCTTTTAAAACGGATTGGCCAAATCTTTTGGAGCATTATTTCTTAGCCAAGTCACAAGTTACTTATTTTAAAAAGAAAAAAAATCTGTACGTAATGGTGAATTCGTAGTTTGTTTAGATTTTGCTGAAAACTATACACTCTACGTACAAAATGTAATACAATTGCACTACTGGACAAGCAACCAAGTAACTTTGCATCCATATGTGATGACTTCCGTAAACATGAAAAAGTGCAGCATATGAATCATGGTTTAATGTCGGAAAAAATTATACACGACATAAGTTCAGTTGATTTATTTGATACTACATTAGTTGAATTTTTAAAAAAAGACAATGGAGCAAAAAATAATTGAAAAAACAAAGTTTTTTTTGACGGGTCAGAATCTTAATATAAAAATAAGTACAATTTTATACATCTGATTAGTTACCGTAGTGATGTTGGAGTCAATGCAAAATGAAACTTTTTCGGAACGTCACACGGTAAAGGTACGTGCAACAGTTTTGGCAGAAGCGTTAAAAAACATGCGTTTCAAGAGAGCTTGCAACGTGTCAATGACAGACACATAACGACTGCGAGATCTTTATACAAATGGGCTGGTAATTAAAGAAAAAAAAAAGCTTTAGCTTCTGTTTACAGTCAGATTATGATTTAAATGTAAGTCGATTAGCTCAACGTTTTGCAGATGCTAAGACTGTCAAGGATACGTGACAGTTTCACAATTATTATTTTATAGATTTAGATAATATAGCTTCTAAAATATACTGCGAAGATAAAAAAGTTACAGTTACCTGTGTTACTAAGAAGACGTAAATTTATTCCTCGGTGCTAATGGAATCGCTCAGGAGCTCAAGCGTAGAGTAAATTTGAATCGAAAAAATTAGTGTAATGTTACAGAAAATATCACGAAGCTAAATTTTTGTCACATATATCTCCCTATATTACATAGTTGCATTGACAAAAGTGAGTCTCAGCCCCCCCCACTCCCTCTGCTTCCCCTCAGCTCCCCCTCGATTTACGTAGTTATTTGCTTGTTTTAACGTCATTACTAATCAAATTCTATTTGAGTAAATTCCCCCACTCCCCCTCAGCTCCTACTCGCTACCCCTTCACTTCCTCCCCCAAAAAATACTTACTTATAGAATGTTTTACCATCATAAATGTTAAAAAATATACGTTATTTAGTACCCAAATCATACCTTGTTTTTAGGGTTGTTAAGTCACTGACAATAGGTCTTCCTCTGTCCATTCGCTCTCTCTTACTCACTATATATCTCTGAAGTACCATTATTTGTTTAACTTGATTGAACTTTTACATTTCAAATCTCTTTCTGGTCCATGTTTACTTTACCCAAATATAAAATTCTTGATTACCTGAAGACTTTATTAACAAAAAGACAGAGTTTAGGAGGAGGTATAATTAAATAGACAAACACAATCAAGCTTTTGCAACAATAATTCATTCTGTTAACTGAATGTTGTGACATTTCACGTGTCATCAATTCCCATCTGTTCTTTTTAAACCCTTTCCACATTTTTCACATATTTGTTTTTCATGGTTTTTATAAATAAACAAACTTCTATTTAAACGCGACGATCTTCAAGGTTACATATTTTTGAATAACTGGAAAATTTCTTGGTGAACAATATTTTCGATTTCTGATTTATTCTCTGATTTAATTCGAATAAAAATTATTTATGAATTATTACAACTTGATAAAACAACGTATAATTATCCGTAAAATAATAAGGGCTTTTTAATCGTCCTAAGAAATTAAAGCTCTGTCCTTATGATTTGTTGATAAACACAAAAAATGCTAATACGAAGGGAAACTGTTTTCTATCGAAGACAAAAGGTCATGATGATAAGGTATCAGTATTCAATGTTATTCTTGGAATATAAGCTTTGCTCTTTTTTTTTTCCTGTTATTATTTTTGCTTTTATATTATACTTAAATAATTTTGTTTTTTTTAATTTTGTGCCTCTACAGAGACCGTCTGGTATACTGAAAGTTCTTATTAACACTACTTTAGCATTTATTTTTAATTTTAAGTCGTGTCGTAAAAGACCTTCTCAGATATTATTCAAAAGTTTTATTGGAACATTAATATTTATATTATTATATGTTTTATCAACTTCTTCGTAAGTCACGTATTCTGCTGTTGTGAAGTATTTATCAGCCTGTATTGATAAGTACACGAATAATGTTGTTATTTTGTCTACTCAAACTGTTAGTGTGGAATTGGCACGCGGAGCGCGCAGGGGGCGAAGCCCTACTAGTATTTATATATAGCTGAATGTCCAAGAAGTATTTTGAGCCCAAAATAAGAAAAATTAAATCATGAAAACATTGTTGAGAATTTAACTCTTAATTAAATTCTTATAAATAAATGGGCAGTTAAACAAATTTTCAAGTTTTTTTTTTTTATTTAAAAGTAATTAACCCTTAAGTAACTCTCAGAAAATTAAAAAAAAATTCCATTTGAAAGTACACAAAAAATTAATTTTTTTATCGAAAGGGATTAAAATATTTCAACATTCAACATCAACTATGTTTTTTTAAGGGTGCTCTTTTGACGTGTTTTGTCTCATTGCCTTTTTATACAGGTTTTACACTTTTATTAATAACTTACTCCACTTGTAACTCTTTGTTTTGTTAATTTTTTCTTTAAACGCGGAAAAAATAAAGTATTTACATGCTTATACGTAACAGTAGCATTTTTTCATAACAGTGTAAAGAGCAATTTTTTGCGAAGCAAACCATGATGGAATTAATTTTTGCGGGAAAATAGCTTTTAAATCGAAGACGATTAAAAATACGTTTCAAGATACCCCCAATTGGTTAGAAGGTTATGTTATACCTGCACAAACGCACGACGTTACCACATTTTTATTGAAGTTAGTTAGCAAGCAGTAACAGCTGTCTGCATGGATTTATCCATGCGCACGCGAAAGCGTTTGATTTTTTCTGGTAATGTTAAGGTTATAATACCTGTTTATACATCAAACAAGGACTAGCACAAAATTTATATGTACGATCCTGCTGCCCATAACAATGATGAGCACTGTAAAAAGGCAAAATATCATATTCCATTTTAAGAAACTGGTGTCTATTAACTTATCATTCAGAAAAATTATAACCGTGAGCTTGTAACATTCATATTATTACCTATGTGTCACACCTCTCAACAGTATAAATAGAAGGATGGCATGTGAGTAAACAGTGGAAGAGGTGTTATTATCTGGTTACTTGGATAAGCAAATTAAGAAAAAAAAAATTATAAGAGACATACCTCTCATGTGGTTGGTAAGCTTTATAGGTCGAAAATTGTTTAAGGATGTAATAAAAAGTTAATCGTGATTTCCCTCCAGAGTCTGCTGTTGCTTATAAAAAAGTGATATAAAATAAATTTTTACTGGAAAGTAAAAGCAGTGCATCAATGATGGAGTTTGGAAATTATAAACACTGTACAGCTAGAAAAAAATCTACCACTGTAACAATTAACGATTGAACCATATTATACGTTTCTCTATTGTTGATTTGAACGAAAGTGAAGTATTCGAAATTATGTCGCTATTGTCAATTGCAGTTATCCATGTATATTACAGATAACATCACTCATATTATATAAAATTATATATTTATGAAACAAACCTAAGAATTTTAAAGTTTAACAAGTAAAAAACTGCTTTAAATACTGACTTATTATTTTATCAAAAATTATAGAACATCTTTTTAAAATACTCGAATACTTGACAATGTATAACATTATACACAAAATAGATTGAATTGAATTAAGGAAGTACTAAAAATAAATTAAATGTAAAAATGAAACAACCATAATAAAAAATTATGAAAAATTGAGTTAAAGAACTTTGTTTTGACTACTGTATTGGGAGACACGAAATAAATCAGGGAAGCAAGCATTTTCTGACGTGAGGACGTAGTAGCAACTGGCACACTACTTACTGATAACGTTGCATGAACTTCTCTGGCATTTCGCCGATACTTGGCAGTCTTCATCTAGGCTCTAGGTAGATACTTTCCTGGGACTGAAGACGATCCTTAGCAGACACTTGGCGGCTACTTGCCAGATACTTGGCAGATATTTTTGGAGCACTTAGTGGGCGCTTGGAGGGTACTTTACGAGTACTTTATGGTACTTTCTGGGCACTCGGCAGCTACATCCCAGGAAGTTGGTAGGTACTTCTCAAGCATTTGGCAGGAATTTCTCGAGTACTTGACGTGTACCACTAGGGAACTTGGTGGGTACTTTCCGAGAATTTGGCGTATACTTCCTAGGTACTTTGAGTGTACATCGGGGGCAATCGGCGGGTAATTAAGTAGTACTTAAGTGTCCGTAAAGTATACCCAAGTAACCACCAAGTCCCACAGAAACACCTATCAAGTATACACAAAGTACCTGGGAGATACCGACCAAGTAACTCGGAAGCACCCGACAAGTGCCAGAAAAGTACCCACTAAGTGACAAAGAGTCATCTGCTATGTACCTGGAAAGTGCCCCAGGAATACTTTCCAACTGCCCCAGAAGTACCCGCCAAGTGCCTTGGAAGTCCTTATCAAATGCCTGGAAAGAACCTGCCAAATGGTAAGAATATACCCACTAATTGCCTGCTTAGTACCTGGGAAGCACCCATTAAGTACCGACGAAGTGCACCACACGTTTCCACCAAATACCCAGAAAATACTCGCCTGATAACCGTTAAGTACCCCAGAAGTACCCACTAAAAGCCTTAGACGTACCCACCAAAAGCCCAGGAATCACTTGCTAAGTGATGCTAAGTTTCCCGGAAAGATCTGCCAAGCGTCCGGCAAGTACTAACCAAGAGCCCACCAAGTACTTAAGAAGTATCCACCATTTGTCCACCAAGTACCTGTCTACATTTCGTAAAATACACACCATGAGCCTGAAAAGTTCCTACTTATCAACCATCTACGCCCAGAAAGTATGTACCACCAAATGTTTACTACGAACCCTCTTAGTTAATAACAAATAACTGTCAACTCCTCTCCAAGAAAGAGACTGTCGAATTTCTGCCTAATCCTTGAAAAAATACCGCCTTGTAACTAGGAAGCGCCCGTTGAGTACTTATTTAGTGCCAAATAAGCGCTTATCATCAAATGATTACCAAATTTTTGGAAAGTAACTGCTTAGAAAACAGAAGGAGCCAGCCAGCTTTTTACCACTTCGTATACTGTCTCGTCATTGATTGTACGACTATGGAGCAAGTGTTGTGATGATTTACCCTTACATTAATAAAGTCATGATCAAATTATCGTCTTGTATACTGTCTCATTAATTAAAATGAATAAAGATTTATTCGTCTGTACATTAACATCGATTTGTAATTTACTTAAAGTTTAAAAAAATTCACTAGAACTATTTTCATCGCATATATGATATCATATACCAGCCTAATATTTTTTGCTTCTTAAGGGTAGAGATATAGCGTTGTTGATAAGATGATGACGTTTTCTCTTTTATTACGAGAAGCCGAGAAGTGGATCAAGTATCCCTTTCATCTGACTGATGTTGGCTTGGTCACCTTTAGCACAGTACCTTGTTTGTACATATTTGTAATGGCTTAGAAAAATTGAATAAATTTTCGTAGTTCTGACAAAGATCAGTTAAAGATTTTTTGTTTATTAAACTGAGACTCTTACAGGCACGTTCTACGCACCAATAAATTAATAATTTCAGTATTTTGATCTTGGAAAAGTATGTGATGTCAGTAAATTTCATATTTTACTTCCCTTCTTACTCTGCCCCGTCTTTCTAGTACCACACTATAGCATGCCATCATACCGCTAAATTTGAAAAAAGTGAATCTTAATTTTTTTTAACCTTAACAAATGCTACTTAAAAAATAGTAGTTTTCCTACGAGTTTGAAAAGTCTTTGTTTGCAAACCGAGAGGTTTGCGGCCCGAGCCGAAGGCGAGGTCCGTTACGAGATTTGTAAAGGAGACTTTTCGAACGAGTATCGGAAAACTGCTTTTTTGCCCGAGGAAGTACCAGCCTCCCCAAACCATCCGAGGGCAGAAAAAACTATTTCCTTTTCGGCCTTTAATCTTTTGAACATGAGCCAAGTACCTTATCCACTTGGCTACGAGTGGTCCTGATACAGGAACTTTTTTTTGAATAAAAGTTTTAACTTATAGTTAAATAATAACTTTGTTATGACACATTATATCAATTACTGAATAATTTATTCTAAAAACCTAATTTTTTTTAATAATAAGATAAAATTTAAAAATATAACTTTTCAGCAGCAGCCTTTTTGAAGTATAAATTAATATTTAATTGACTTTTCTTAGTTTCCTAATTTTCATATTATAAGAATGAGTATTTTTTTATAACTCTTATATTTTATTCGAAAATTTTTTATTTTTTGCCGTGGTGTAATTTTTGTTACCATTGTCCTATTCATGGCTTATCTTATAGGGTTCTACAAATACGTTAACTAACTTGAGTTACGTTTTATTCTTGCAATTTATTCATTTATGATTAAAGTAATTTTTTATGTTAAGAACGCTTGTAGCGTATTGTGGTAGGTGGAAAAGGTGAGAATAGTGTAAATATGCAGAAACTCTGACATCTATTTTGCTGATGTGGATATCGATATGTAAACGATTTTACGCACAATTGAACACATTATTTTACATAATTGGAAAACAGCTTGTAGATCCATTCGAAAATTTGGTACGCTTACATAATAGTAATATATCATATTAAGGAATTGGGAGATTTCTACAAACAATTTCATAGTAAATGCAATTTTATGGGACACTTTCCTGAGGTTACATGTTCCATTATAATTTGTTTTTAAATAAATGCATCAAAAACAGTACATTTTACCAATCTGAAATTTTTGTGCGTGTTTTGTATAGTATATAAAATGTTTATTTGATTTTCTGATAATTTTTATTTAAAAAATCTATGTATAGTAAATATTCTGAAGCGACGTTCAATGGCATGATATACCACCATATTCTAGATAAAGTGATCATACAGAATATTTATTATTGACATGGTTTGTACATACAAAAATACATACACACACACATATGGGTTGCTCTATTAGAACGTGGAGTAACAAAAGAATTTTTATTTCAAAACATTGAGTGATCGTTAGTGCTTGTCAAAGAAACGTAACACGAAATTTCTAAATTTTTGACTTACATGGTAACTGTCGGAGATAGTCGAAAATATTAAATTGTTATTTGGATCCTAAGATTTAGATTTTTTTTTGTAAATTGATGCAAATAAAAAAGATTTTTAAAAATGGTCATTGTTGGTATTTTTTCGTATACTACAAAAAAATTAATTTTGGAATTTCTAAAGTTAAATAATACCATTCCATCGCACACAAAGTTTCATGTTAATGGTTTTTTAATTTGATAGTCAAAACAGATGTTTTTAAAAACCTTTTATCTGTTTCATTTCATTTTAATACGCGTATTATCAATAGATAATTTGAACAACTTATTTTAAGGCGTGATAGTCATATGAATCTGTAATAATAATTATTATATTTATAATAAAAGTTCAAAGGAATGCAAAAAAGTAATGAAACAAAGAGATTCAAAATGGAAAGTTAGTCAATGTGTTACAATAAGAAACAAAAATTTTTGTGGTAAACTACTACTTTTTTTAGTTTGATGTAAAATAGTAATGTTTAGTAAACAAAAAATCTAAAATCTGGTAATTTTTGGAAATGATTCTAAGAACATTTTTGCAAGAGCACAGCCGTTAGCTATAGGTATGAGGCCCTTTCTTTGCTGTAAAACTTTAACTTTGATGTCATTATTTTGACTTACCTATCATACTTCTTTTTTTTTTTTTATGATTATAGCTAATAAAGTCAAAATACTCAAAATGAATATTTACTTATTTGGCTGTATAATAAAGCCAGTTAAAAATCTCTTAAGCTGTCAAAATTATTCTTCTTGCCTAAAAACTATCACGCTTTACAGCACTCTTTACTGTTGCTCTTGAATTATTAAATGAATTGTTGCCATTTGTGCTTGGAAAAAATGCCATTTTTCATCAATGTCACAATACTTATAGTCGTGTACGAAGTTATTGATAATCTTATGTTTTTCTTATTGTTGAGGAGCTCTATCAGTAAAATGATAAATCTTAGTTATTGCACTAAATTAACTTTGTGATAGCATTTTGATGCAAACAGTCAGATAATACGACCAAACTGTTGTAATCTGTTGACTTTTTACATTTGAAATAAGAGACTATATTATAAATAGTAGCTTGGTTGTTGTTCCAATGGAATCATGTAGCAAAATTCTTAACTGTTGACGCATAATTCTTAGAAAAATCAGCAAAACTGTTAATTCAATGGAATTAAATTTTTCTTGCAACCGACGATTACATTCTGACTACTTTGCAGAGATAGAAGCACGTGACAGCACCTCCTGAACTTGGTCACAAAAGCAGTGCATAAATTCATCCTTATTTTTTACAAATGTTTCCAGGATAGCTAGATTTTTATATTAATGAGGTTGTTAGGGAGGCACTGTAAAAGAATGTGGAAGCATGCACATATTTCTCTGATGGTGGTCTGATTTGCACAGTTTCATTGTACATGTCACTTTTTATTGTAAATACTTTTTGTAGGATTCTGAAGAGATCAATGGAGTGCGACGAAACAGCCAATATTTTACAATTTAACATTTGCTTTCTTTTTTATCAAGTCGTAGAAAAATACTTGTACTATTAGTTTTTTGTGCTAACGTAGTGGAGATAAGATCAATAGAAAATTTTTTTTTATTTCTTTTTTGCGCTGGGTGGAATTATGAAGAAAATTTTGAAAAATACATTTGAAACGTAAGAGTGCTTACAACTTAATGTTTTTTTAAAACCAAGTTTATTTTGGAAAAATCTTGTTACGCTTGAACAGAATAACACATACACACTAGTAGTTTATGGCGCAAATAATCTTATATTTTCTTGTAGAGAGAAGATTAATCATTTTTCTACAGACTTTTCCCAGAAACATGAGAAAAAACGTTTTGTCTAAGAAGGAAGTAAGTTTCATTTATTTGTTTAACAATCGATGAACATATATGAATTTAGTATTAAGGAGGCTAGGGCGTTTGGTGTCGTGTCTATTGAGGGGCCCCTGTAGGGTACTTATCATGCAAATAATTATTTTTATTTTTTTTACAATTTTATTTATTATATAAATATGTCAACGAAGTACCAACAATCTTTGGGGAAATCAAAATTTAAAAAATGTATTAGTTTTCCCAAGGTACCATGTGTAAAGATAACAGCCCTGCCATGATGAAACGAACAACACCATACTCTCTTGCTCTCATCTGCCATTATATACCTATACTTGTGTTGGAATTGAGTCCTTATGTGTATGTATGTTTATGTATGTAAAGCGCATGAGCACTTACAATACCTGAACAATACAATTTTCACGTTTGACATTTTTCTCATTGTTTTCTCAAAATTTAACGTTTTGACCATATCTTTTTTTAAAGTAATAGATTATTGATAATTAAAAGTGTATGTACAAATTTAACTTCTGGGCCCACAGCTTTTTATTACAAAACAATAGTCAATTTGATTTCAGGTTCCGTAAGGTTACGTGTTAAATTGACGAATTTTTACAAGCCATTTTCTCGAAAATGAATGGGTTGACATACCTTTTATTTTTTCATAAAAAAATCTGGTGTATTTTATTTAGATGATCTCTAAATTTTAGAGCTAGTCATAATTTAATTCCAAATCACATAATCCTCCTTAAGTTATTTGCTTTTATCTTCACTACTTTTAGTTTTAGGGGTATTTTATGACTAAAAATCTTTTTTCATCAAATTTGCTATAATATAGAATTTTCAGCGAATCTTTGATTTATTATTGATAATTAAAGACTGGCGAAAATGGACGGAAAAAAGAATTTTATACTAAAAAACTCCTGATTGCCCTAAAAAAGATGCTATTATGTTAGTGTTAATGTAACCATAAGGAAATATAGAAATGGTGAGGTAAAAGAAAAGAACAATTTATAAAGTTACAAGATAGTTATAACTTTTGTGTTAATTGATTTCGTGAAATAAAACTTTGACGTTTTATTACAAACCTTACGATCAGTTTATTGACATTTTATTTTGGTAAAGACATTGCATTGAATGTTAATAAGTATAAAAAACGAAAGAAAAAAAAAAAATTTAATGTTCATTTTGACTTTTTCTCGTAGAGAATTTTAATTTTTAACTAAAATAATTGCAAATATCTTCGTCAATATTTTTTTATTCTTTTTCAATCCATAGTATTAAATATGTCATTAAAACTTTAAATTAGAAATAATAAAAACGTCCTCTAGTTAACTTTGAAGCTAACATATCGTTAATTGATGTTTTTGGTTTACACTGCCATTTGACCTCCTTATATGAGACTAGGTGGCTGACCAGTAGCAATGCGCATGGGGTAAAACACGAGCTGTGGCTGGCACTTAAATGTAAATACGTTGTTGTACATCATTGTACAGATACAAACATAGTATATTGTACTAAATGAATTTTTATGTAGTTTCTTAGGCATTTTAAAGTCAAATGACCTTTTTTTTAACCAAGTATATTATAGTTGTATTACGGAAAAGTACTGATACAATAAAAATTAAAAATTCAATTCTCCTCATGCAATGGGCACGTCAAAGAAGACATGAAACTTTTTTCTATATATTTTTTTCAAAAATGGTGTAGTTCACTCAGTAATAAGTGAATATTGCCTGAAAAAAATTGCTTCAATGTTGAGCACGTTAAAGTAACATTTAAGAAAAAAATTGCATATACGAAAACGGATTAAAAATACCCAACATTGTAGATGAAAAAAACTGATACTGATGTAACGTTAAAGTTTTTTAATGATAAAGGCTGTATGTATGCTTTGATGATAAATGCAACAAATAGTGAGGTGGGTAATAGTTGTTACGAAAATAAATGACCATAACAGCTTACTTGTAATGTCTCGAAAAAGCTCAGATTAAATATACATGACAATTTTAATATGTGTATGTATTCTTTAATACAAAGAGTTTTTGTATTTACCTTAATAATCAAGATTTTTGATTATATAATATACTATGTTTGTAACTGCGCGGTGATGTACAATAACATATTTCAATTCAAATGCCATCCATAGCTAGTGTTTTGCCCCATACGCACAGCAGTCAGTCGGCCACCTAGTTGTAATAAAAAGGTACAGATGGGAGGGCAGATCTGCTGCCAGCTGTTACAATACAACTTTCTTCGTTTTTTAGCTTCCCTGACAATAGAAGTAAGTAAGTGCTCTAGTAGTGTAATGTGTAAATAGACGACGATCATACACAGTTTTTTTTGAATAACGATTTTAATTATCTGTTATGTCAAAAAACGCAAACTTCCAATATCTCAGCTTTGGAGTAAGCTGGAACATTATTTTATTTCATAAGATTTTAAGTTTCTTATCGTATACCTAAAACCATTTAGTAAAAAGAAGTAAATGCAAATATTTACCAACATAGGGGTAAGTGTATCTATCTCCGTGCTCTGCCCTATTACAGTGGATTTTGAAAAACTAATGATTACTTGCTCAAAATGAGAAATGTTTCATATAAAATAATTTTTCAATTTTAATAATCTAAAATGACGTTAATGTAGATGCAATTCAAACAGAAATATTTGTGTATATTTTAAGTAAATAATTATTTTTCACGGTATTTGGTACAACGTGCTCATTAACTGATTGTGTACGTCTTTCCACGGTGAGCGTACGTAAACATAACCCTATACTTACAGAACGCACGACAGTTGACGCGTAAACAATTAGTAGGTAAGCACGTCGATCTAACGTAACCAAGATGATGAAAACTAAAAAAGGCAAGAAAGGCAAGAAATCGATCAAAATAAAAAAAAAAAACAAATAGTTTTACTCTCCAGAGACATTAAAATTAGCTTTGAAAAGTATCTATTCTGGAAAATCTATTGCTAAGTGCTCAAAAATGTATAAGATTCCTACTAAATAAATAAGCAAGTACGAAAAAAAGTAATACTTTTTTAAAACAATAAATAAGTCATGTAGAAAATGTAGGTAAAATTTGCATTTTTTTTTATATTCCGCAAATACAACTTTCTTCACCCACGGTAATATGGACACGGTGATTGGTACATCCGCGGTAATACGTACACGGTAATAGGTACACAACCACGGTAATACCAGCATACCGTTTTTGTTCGTTTTAAAAATATTCTACTGCAGTTTTTGCTTCATAAAATTTTTTTAAATATTCCGTAAAAGATTATGTTGCATTAAGATTAAAAAAAAAAAATATTCCAAAAAATTTTAGTATACCATTTTTCATGGTGCATTTAAATTGGAATTTGCAGTACGTGCTACGGAGATAGGTACACTTACCCCTATTGGCAACTGTGTGAGTGACAAAATTAAATTCTTTAAAAGAAAAAGTCAAAATTTGCTTTCAAATTAATTTTTTTTTTGTTTTTTGTCATCATTGACATCAAAAACAACGTTTTTATCAAACTTAAATGTCGGTAAATCAATCATGAAGTGTGTACTAACACGTCAAAATTTTACTTAAAATATTTTACTTTTCTGCCGTTAATATGTTATTAACAATAAATAAAGGACTTGCAAAAGTCTGAACTATATTGGAAATTTCAGAACAAAGAGATTAAGGGTCATGAAATTACTATAAGAGCAATAAAAGCAGAGATATAACTAACAAGCTAAATAAAAAGTAAACATTTCCTTATGAACTGTTAAGTTAACTAATGTTACAGACTTCTTAGTTACGAAAAAATGTTCTTTTGTATTCTTGAATAAATTCTGTAGGGATAGGACCATTTTTTTCGCTGGAATAAGATAAGGTTAGTAATTTTTTTGTTTTTTGTCTTCTGTTAATAGATAGTGGTGGAGCCATCCCCTGGTCTTTGCTTACCCATTTCCCACTAACTGATTATGCTATAAATTAATCTCTTCTTAATGAAATTTAAATTTTTATTATACTAAGGCTTAAAAAATCATTGACTGTATGCTTGTATGTACATTTGTATTATATGTGTGTATGTATGTGCATGTATATGTATCGATCAAAGGTAGTTTATATTCACATTATTGGGTAACAATACGTTATTATAAGGGCAAAATCATACTTATGTAGAGGGTCCACGTAACTTTTTCATATTAGTTGTGTTCACTCTAAAAGCACGTGGAGTCTGCAAAAGTCATCTTACATCTGTATGTGGGTGCGTGTGTATGAGCGCGCGCGCGCGTGTGTGAGCGTTGTTCAGTAGGCAAACAAATGATTTATCTGACCCTACCAGATTAAAAAAACTACAACATTTTTTGAAAATACTTAAAGAAGCTGTTCTGTAATAAGAGCTGGGATAGGATAATGGGGTCGATCTCAGGAAAATATAAAAAAAATACTGCTTATTTTAAATAAAGATGGTAACTCTCATGTAGTAAAAGTAATTTTTTCTTGACCTTTTTTTTTTTTTTTTTTTTTTTTGTAAGGTAAGCGTCAATGCAGGAAACTGCTGCTTTGAGTTAGCATTCTATTCTTTGTATGTTGACTGAGATTCCTAAAATTTCCTTATAAAGTAGGCACGCCTCAGATATTTAAGCCACAACTAACATCCTGTAGGTAGGGAAACTTATTTTGCCATATATAAATGCGAATACTGTCGTTCTTTGTTTATGGCACAGTGTAATACATTAAGTAAAATGTATCTTCCTTTTTTAATCGTAACTTTTTTCAAAACAACAATAACTTTATATAATTGTTTAGGATAAGAATGTACTTAGAAAGTTTGAATCGTTCCTTGTTTAAATATTTGAAAGTCTTACTTGTAGACGTAATTGAATTTTAGTATTTTTAAAGATATCCAGCAGTTAGTTTCCTTGTTAAAAGTGCTTGTATTACCTGTCATAGCTGTAACTGAGAAAAACTGATACAAATAAGCATGACAAAAATGACAACAATACGCGTATGATTATCAATGCCGGCTAAGAGTGTGCTTGTATTAGCAGAAGAAAGCAGCAATGAAGATCATGTGATACTAGCGCTCCCTAACTAAAAAATTTACTTCTTTAAGCGTTTTTTATATAGCCAAAAATTTTTTTTAGGAAACAGAATGCAATAAAAACAATATTGATCTCCAGAAATCATGACATTTCTTATTTCCTATGAGAATGGGACAGTCTATGCAGGTCTTTTTCATACCCTCTTTCTTCAAGAGTTAGATAAAAGCAGACTTACTGGCTATTGATAATTGACATCTTTTCGTATTTCTTTTCGCCTAATCTTTACTTATCTATCAACATTCTTAAAATAAGTTTATTAGGTGAGAATACCTTGTTTTCTCTTAGTCATGGTTTAAGCAAAAATATAACGTATTTATGTGGCTGCTACTGTTGTGTACGTTAAATTAAAAAAAAAATTTAGTAACGAAATCATGTATACAAAATGTCTTCTAGTTTCACACTGCAAATAACATCTTCAATTATTAAGAACAGTGGTGTGTTCCTATGGTCTTAATGGCAGTCTTTACATTTTTTTCAAAGTTTTAGTTACAGTTTTAAATAAATTATTGCATTCTAATGTAAAACTAGGCATTAATTGTTTAATTCAAGATCAAAGTTTCGCAACTTATTCATGCAGAGGTTAATCAACCAAATTTTTATCGAGTTGAATTACACGAGTAAAAAAAAAGTTACCCTACTTAGAAAGAGCTACTTCAGCCTTAAAATAATACAACTGTGTACTATGAAATGTATATATTCATCATGCATTCCCACTAGTAAATATATATATATATATATATATATATATATATATATATATATATACATATAGATGGTTGAGAGGAAGACAATTCCAGCGTGACGTCACCCCATTTGAAATAACACGGAGTGATGTCACGCTGGAATTGTCTTCCTCTCAACCATTGATATATATATATACATATATGCGTGCCTCGCTCGCATATCCACTATTAATGTATTGTAATCCTTCACAAAGACTCTGAGATATGAGGCGAAAGGTCTTAAATAAAAAAAAAATTCTCTTAATTAAAAAGCATTCATTGTATAAGTAATAATAATAATTAAAACAAAATATAGTACATAACCCTTACACGAGTTTTGTATGAGAAAAGTCAGCTTCAGTTAGTCTATGATAAACAATAAAAAATGGTGTATAATGAAAGTAAATGAAACATACTTATTCAATTTAATCCAGTATTGTACCTTTAATATTTCTACAATCTATGTTATTATTTTTTAGTTTTATGTTTTATTTATTTTGTTTATGCTTTACATAAATATTTAAATATATTGATAGGTACTCATTAACGTTTAGTTTTTCTTTTATAATAGTTGAATCTATATTCTGGAAAAAGTAGGAAAAGGATGTAGCGAACATTACTACAATTGTTAATAACTATTTTTATACTATACTTTCTCAACTATTTTATTAAGTCTATTATTATGCCTTTCTAATGCATTTCTTATTAAAAGTTTTCTGCCAAACTATTAATGAATTTCATTGTGATCTGGGTTCTGTACATGTAAATAAAGGCGTTAAAAGTTTGCGTTTTTTGAATTTTGGATCACAGATAAGCAAATGTATAATTTTACTGCCCGTCCATCTGCTCTGTTACGTGGCGTGTATGTTGTGTTTTTATAATTGTATCGCATACACTGTATTAAAATAATTTGCTGTAATTTTATTTATACAAACTTTTATTTTTTTGTTGTTCCAAAAACATATAGGCAACATTCACGTTAACGTAAGCTTATTGACCTGAAATTGTTAATTAAATAGTTAAAATTTTGGACTTTTTTCGCTCAATATTCTACGTTTAAAAACAAAATTCTTACTTATTAATTTTATAACAGAGAGCAATCTTTTATTGTTACTGAAACTATCTTAAGTATATATGTTTAGTACAGGCTTGATTATTATCTATCCCTTCTATACATTCTACGCTGACAATGAAAGTGCATTAAAATACTAGAAAAATTGTGTGAGGGGCAGTGGAAGGGCAGGGGAGAGGTAAGAAAAATTATGTAGTAGGACAGTGAAGCGGCAACCGGTGGCAGTGAAGAAGCTGTGGGGGTAGTGGATGGTTCAACTAAATATTTATTGGCTTGAGACAACGCAGAAATAAGATGAATTTTACCTTAATTTGTGGGGTGATGGTGTAGGGGCTATGAGAGGACAGTGGGTGGGCAGTGGAGAGGCAATGAGGGGTTATGTGGAATGCCCTAACACATTTGACTATATGGTGTAGAAAGATATTAGTTGGGCTTTGCCCCTGTACGCTTCAGTCACTCTTTAACTTTGCTTTCTACTTTGCCTCTATACTGTATCGTTCTAGCATAAGTTTATTATAAGCCGTGATAAGGTGTAAAGATGAACATTGTAAAACAAATAAGAACAATTATAAAGTTGTGGTTGTTCCTTCTAGCCACAAAGTATGTACAATATCAAATGCATGAATGTTGTCCAAAAACATGATCAGACGTTAATCTTGCCAGAATTTAGAAACCTTGCGATTTATAAAGATTAAAAAAATTCTTACCATATTTTATTCTAGTCAAAATATGGGTAGTTAAGTAGTAAAATTTAGTGAATTTCATGTACCATCTGTCACATCACCAATCAGATGAAAAATAAAAAAATGTAACAGGAAAGTTCAATTTGGGTTAATATTAAAATCAATCGTCAACTTGAAAATTGAGCTTTAAAAAAATGTATCTCCACACAACAGCAATAACATGCAATGGATTTCGTGCCCGAGTCGCGTATAATGTTCTAATGTTCTTCTTACCAAGGGCGCAAAATTAAATAGTGCAATTTTAAAATTACTTTAGGACCTAGGTCAGAAAAGTACTTTGGGTCCAGAAGGCCCAAAAAAATTTTTTACCCGTGGGCCCAAAGTGATTACAAGGGCGCAAAGTGTGACCGGAAGGCGCAAAGTGGCAGTTGCACTTTAGGCCTATAGTGAGGAGAATTTATCACACTTTAAAAAAAAGTACCAGCATTAAACATTATATTCGCCAATATACATAAACACTGTAAGAAGTTCTTTCTGAAATTTGAATTTAACAAAAAAATCGAAAAAAGTAGATTTAATCGTATGGGATTAAGCTTAAATGATTTTTAAAAAAGCCTTAGCAGTACTTTAAAAAACATTACGTGATTCATGTAATTAAGAAGACCACCTTAGAAATAAGTTCATTGTCTTAGGCGGACGTTGTGGACAGATTTTTTTAGTTTTAAAAAATAGTAATAGAAGCGAAATTGTACAAAAAGTATGAAATTCTCGTATCTTTGACCATTCTATTGTATTTTAAGACTTAATATTAATATTTGTTTAACTAACAAAGCAGTTTTAAAATCGTTATTAGATATTAGAGATAGAATAATTAGATTACCCCAGGTACTAAATAAATGAAAAATAGCTCATGTTTGTTCCAATATTTTTGGAGGAGGTATAAGCTTTTTTATCAATTACATAATAACTCCTCATAACGAATATATTTTCTTCTTTAATGATAAAGTTCTTAATCATGTAAGAAGAGAAGTAAAAACAATTTTAGAGCATATATCATGCTATTTACAAGGTTAACGACAAATCAAATTGTAATTTTTATATAAATTTTCCAATGAAATTTCCAAACGATGTCTGTAAATTCTTACCTCCACATAAGCGTGATTTTAAAATTGAATTGATTGTTCTGTTGATAAAAAATTTTAACTTAGTTTGTGGCTCATGTAACTGTACGAGATTAAAAAATATAAAACTATTTAAATACAATATTAAAGCAATTATTGTAACTAAAGAAAATAAAAAAAAAGATTGTGCAGTCATTATAACTCTGAATCCAAAAAATTTATCAGTATTACCTTTTATTTTATACAGCATACTATTCGGTTAATTCTCAGCGTTTTTCCATAATTATAAATAAATCTCAAAGGCGAAGTCTGATAATATAAGTATAAACATAAAAGAACTATTGTTTTTGCATAACCAAATATATGTCACATTACCGTGATGCAAAAATAAGTATAAGATTTATAAAATTCAAAGAGAACGTGATAATAATTTAAAAACAAAGAGCATTGTTGAAAAAAAATTTTTTGACATTAACTAATGTTGAGCAGATAATAAGACAAAATTATATTGTATTGTTTTACGTTAGTATCGATTTCATGACAACTGTTGTGTTTTATAAGATATCTTCAACTAAAAAAAAAATATATTTGTTCAAAAACTAATTTATTCTAAAAAATCACATTTTTAACAGTAAAACATTTAATTAAAACATCAATACATATGTGAGCGAATAATCTGCACACCATGTTAAATTTTAAAAATAAAGCTTAGTTTATTAACTTATATATTTATTTATTCATGTATTTACCACAGAATGCACATGGATATAATAATAAACTTGTAGCTTTTCAACATTTTTTTTTGACAAATCTATAATTTAATGTTAATATAAAACTAAAAGTTAATACATACCTACAAAGAGGCATTAAGTATGCCTGAACACTGAAGTGGCAATGTATAAACTAATAAGGAGCAGTGAACAGTGGGTGCTTAGGAACCCAAGTATAAAGTTAAACTTCTATAAAATTAAATGGAATACACTACAGTTGTAAGTATAAAAATACCTTCTGCAAATCCATATTGGGTACGAAGGTGGTGCGATAATCGTACCAATGAGCAAACCTACCTTGATTGAGTAAGATTTCAATTAATATTTTAATGTTTAATGTATTAACGATTATAAACAACATATAAAGGGACAATCAAATATTCACAATATACAGGTTGGCCAGTAAAAAACTGCTAGCTTTTATCAAATGCTCCGATTATTTAAAAACAACTCTTTACTGCCGACGCTAATGACATCTCTAATATCATATTTACTTACTTATTTTTAGTTTATACTAATAACTCAAAATATTATGGTATCTAAAAAATAAAGAAAAATTCTCTTGTATTACCATTTACATGAATAAGGTCGTAGTAGTACATGCCAGTAAATGTCCAGTTAAGGCGCTTATCACACATATATTTTTTTGGACAGGTATCATTTATATTGATCATTCATTCCAAACAGCATAAAATATTTTTAAAAAAGTAATGAAATAAAAAACAAAAATTAAAAAAAAAAAAAAAAAGCCATGAAAAAGTACATTGGAATAAGAAACAAAATTTAATGAAAAAGCAGAAAAAAAAAAGAATAATTTAAAATGAAAAAAAAATGAAATAAAGGAAATAACAAAAAAAAAAAAAAAAAAATTTTTAAATAAACCAAGGAGTAGTAATGGGTCATAGGTTCTACAATAAAAACGAAGTTCTTCAAACATGGGATGAGTGCCGAAAAATGATTAAACATGAGATGTGTGTCGAAAAACACAGGTAACAAGGGGGTCGCTAGATCCATGGGAAAAACAAAGCTTAATAAGAACAAGAACTGCATTCATGTAGTTCAGTAAAACAAAAACTTAAGAAACGAAGGAAGAAAAAAAAAATTTATTTAATACTTAAGATAGTTAAACTTTGTAAGAACGTCCGGCAAACATACAGTACTCACGAAGTTCAAGCATCGTAAGTACTAAACTAATTTTAACTTACATAGAGCCCCATTACAATCCTAGCTTGGTACCACTTAGGTAACTCACATAGGCCCTAGCTAACTAGCATGGGAGCACTGCTAACTTTCTGATCGGGAGAACACTGACATGAGAGAAATAATTACCAGCTGTTGATATTTGTGCTCCTCTCACTACTCGGAACTACTTCCACAGTAACTATGCAAAAAACGTCCTGATATAGAATGGAGAAGTTATGATAGAAAAAACACAATATAAATTAATTATTATATGTATACAGTACAAAAAATTTTCTTTTTTTAAAAAATTTTGAAAATAAGAATTAAAAAAATTAAATAGAGAAACTAAATAAAACATAAAACACGAATAAAATAAATTTAAATAAGGAAAAAAATATCGAAAGTACAATGGTATAAAAAAGAATATTGAATAAAATAAGAAATGAAGGAAAGACGAATGAATAAAAAAAAAAAAAGATGAAATAAAAAAAATAACAAAAAAATAAAAAATTTACCAGGGCTTAAAAATGAGTCATGGTACTACGGTAGGAACGAAGTTCTTTAAACATGAGATGATTGCCAAAAAATAATTAAACATGAAATGTGTGTTAAAAAAAATCTTAAAGTAAAAAAGCACAATCTCTCAAGTCATAAGGGGGTCGCGAGACCCATAGAAAAAACAAAGCTCTATAAGAATAAATACTACATTAAATTAGTTCAGTAAAACAAAAACTTAAAAAAACAAAAAAAAAATAAGCTTAGTACTCACGATGGCTGAACTTCGTGAGAACGTCGTACGTCGAGCATAAATACAGTACTCGTAAGTACTCGTGAAAACTAAACTAATTTTTTTTTGTTTTTGTTTAACTGAACTACTTTAATGCAGTACTTATTCTTATAGAGCTTCGTTCTTTCTATGGCTCTCGCGACCCCCTTATGACCTGAGAAATTATGTTTCTTTATTTTATGATCTTTTTCAACACACATCTTATGTTTAATCATTTTTCGGCACTCATCTCATGTTTAAAGAACTGTGTTCTTACTGTAGGTACCATGACTCATTTATACACCCTGGTATGTTTTTCTAAATATTTTTTATTTTTTTGCAAATTGTTTTCTTTCATTCTTTTTTTCATTTTTATTATTTCGCCTTTTCTTCACTTCTTATTTAATTTAATTTTTTTTTTTATTCCATTGTGCTTTTCAATGTTTTTTTTAAATTAAATTTTAATTTTTTTTTAAGTTCTATTTCGTTTCTCCACTTTAATTTTTTTAATTTTATGTTTTTAATTTTCATTTCTAAAATTTTCTAAAAATAAGAAAAATTTTCATACTGTATAAAAATAATAATTAATTTACATTCTGCTTTTTCTTTCATAACTTTTTCATTCCTTATAAGGACGGTTTTTGCATAGTTACTGTGGAAGTAGTTCCGAAAAGTGAGAGAAGCACAAATATGAACAGCTAAGCTGATAATTATTTTTCTCATGGGGTGTTATCCTGATTGGAAAGTTAGCAGAACTCCCACGCTAGTTAGCTGGGGCCTATAAGAGTTGTCTAGGTAGTATCAATCTACGATTGTAATGGGGCTCTGTGTGGGCGCTAACCAGGAACGAGAAAGTTATCGTCTACCTAGCGTTTTCATGTACGCATCGAAAGATTCGAGAGCAAAGAGATATACGTATATTTAAAGACAGCTGTATAACTGTGTATGTTGCAGATTGTATGTGTGTATTGAAAAGTAAAGCAGTAATTACTTATATTAGGTATTTAATCTAAAGATTTACTCAATTTTCATTATTTGAATAAATTACTATGGGTGACGAAGAATAGCGTTTACTGTTGTTAAATTTAAAAAGAGTTCGTGAGTAAGAAAATTTTGAAGCGTTGAATAATTAATTAAGTAAAAGTATCTACTAATAAGAGTAACTTGCAAATAAATTATGCTAATGAATGTCATTACGAATTATTCTTACATGCGTACCCTACATTAATTATTAAATTTTATTTTTATACCTCTCTTTATTTTCTAAATCCTGTCCTTTATAGAATAATTGGGATGCCAATATTGGTTCCACATAATGCCCCATTACGCTGCACCATCTACCTCGATGTATTTGCCCTGTTTTGACCTACGTAGGTAACTGGGTAACCAAGGTAGGCCCAATATCAAGCCCTCCTAAGCTTTCCGATCGGGCTCTTATACATGCTTTTACAAATACTTGATCCCCTCTTTCTAAATTTATTTAAAAACCAGCATGCAGATCCAATTAAAAATTAAATTGGTATATGTAAAAGTAATCTTTTGTACCCAAAAAAATTGGAATATTTTTATAGATCGTATAAATGCAATTTACCGTAATTTTTCTATACGGTGACATATAAAGTAGCGGTATTTCCAAGAGATTCGAACCCTTGACCTCCAGCATACAAATCATACGAATCGAGTATCTTACCCACTTTTCTACGAGAGCTCTTAATATGAGAACTTTGGTTTCTTCTAGTTATACTGTTATTTGTAACTGAATTTTAATTTAAATATTCATTTACTGAATGTCAATTGATTGATTTGGTTTAATAATATGTTTTATTGATAATTAAATTATTTACTCGATTACTTTTTTTTCTTTTTTTTTTTTTTATTGAATCTGCATTGATCAGTTAATTTTTAAATAAATCAATAAATAAAAATCGTAACAGTCTTTTTTCTTTTTTTCAATATTTTCTTACCTTTTTCCAACAGTCTTTCATTTTTTCCATCATCCCTTCATCAATAGTTTATTCATACAAGGTTCTATAAATACAGTAATTAATTTTTATTGCGTTTTATTTTATTATGATTCTTGTATTCGAGACTAAAGTGATTTTTTTTAATGAAGAACGTTCTTCAAAATTAGCAGAGGAAAAGTTGTAAGAGGTAGGAGGAGCATTAATATGTAGCAACGCTTGTAATTATTTTTTTTATATGGATACACGTATTTATGCGCTTTTACTGTATTTGATCTTTTCTTTCTTATGTTACTAAAAAAGCAATTTGTGGATGAATTTATAAGATTGTATAGGTATATATATTAGTGATCTGTCATAAAAAACATTGGGAGCTTTCAACAGATTATTTCCTTATAAATGCAATTTTACGTGATTCTTTTTTAAGGTTAAATAATAAATTGAGATTTTTTTCAAATTAAACATATAAAATACGTGACAGTTACACGATCTGCAATTTTTTGTGGATACTTTTTACGTTACAACGAATGCACATTTCAATGATATCTATCGAAAAACTTGTGTGTGATGAATGTCCTGCAGCGACGTTCACTGCCATGTAATGATGTAATACTACCCTATTGAAAGTAAAAGCACACAGTCTTGTAAAAGCCAGCCTGTCAGCACGTCGTACCATGGCTTCCAACACTAAAACTGTCAAAATAATTATTTATTGATGTATTCAAAAATTGAAAAAATTAATGGAAATTAAAAAAAAAAGAGTTAATTGTATAAATAATTAAATAATTAACATAATATACCATCAAACAAAGTCAATTGATAATAAGTACATAAATATTTGAACTAAAATTCAGTAAGGAACCACAGTATATCTAGAAAAAATCAAAATTCTTATGTTGGGAGCTCTCGTAGCAGAGTGAGTAAGATACTCAGTTTGTATGCGGGAGGTCAAGTTTCAAAGGTCATGGGTCGTCTCTTGAAAAGTTTTTTTTCTTGTTTTTTTTTTTTTTTTAAGAATTGTAGAAGAAAAAAAATTAAAGTTAAAAAAAAATTATTGTTGGGGAAAAAAAATATGATTGAATAAAACATTAACTGCTTGGTGTGTGTGCTTCAATGGTGTCGTGTGAAATGGAATGGCGAGGTGAGGCAAAACGGGGAGTAATGAGAGGAGATGTGCAGGAGATTAGGCCACCACGGTTGGAGGAGACAGGGTGAGGGGAAGTGTGTAGGGGACTGATGTAAAGGTCCACTGGGTAAGGGGGTAAATAAAATGAATTAGGAAGAAGAGACTTCTAGTAAGTGACTTCTGTTTTTTTTATATCTGTCGTTTTTAAAGTTCCAGCACCCCAAGCACGCAACATAAAGAATTTCGTTTAAAAAAAATTGTAGATCTTTTGGCTGTACCCTTTTTTCTATGTAAAATACTTAAATATCGCTACTTGATATGTCACCGTATAAAAACATTACGTTGTTTTTTAAATAAACTTAGAAAAACGTGATAAAGTATTTGTAAAATCATGTATAAGAGTACACCTACGTGAGAAAAATAGTTACTAGCTTAGCTGTTTATATTTGTGCTTCTTTCACTTCTTGGAACTACTCCCACGGTGATTGTGCGAAGAACGTCTTTATAAGAAATACAAAAGTTATGACAGAAAAAGTACAATATAAATTAACTATTGTACTTAAACAGTACAAAAATTATCTATTTATTTCGAAAATTTTGAAAAAAATCTGAAAAAATTAAATGAGCGATTACTTATTGTAATGGTAATAAATCAATAATGAGTAAGTAAATGGTTTTTAGAACATAAGAAATCTACTCTGCTTATATACATCCTACTTTCTAAAAGTTTAAAAAATATGTTAATAGTTAAAAATTCCTTATTTTTAATAATTTGTTAATTTAATTGGTTATAAAACCAAATAAGTTAATATGCAGTTAATAAAAATGTACATAAAACAAATAACGGACTTTATTGAAACATGCAGTAATTGTATTTGTAATGTCGGGCCCACTTGTAGCAGAGTGGCTAAGGGCCTTGACTAGTGTACAGAAATTCAGGGATTTTAAATTCTTTAAAAACTATTTTTATCTATTTATTTTTTTTTTTTCTTATGAACTGGTTAAGAGAAAAGACAAACCATTTAAAAAATTTAAAATTCGTTGTGTAGTGGCGTTATGTGACGTAGAGGGGACCGTAAGTAGGGTACGAGGGACGAGATGGAAGGGGTTGAAAAAAAAAATAAAAATCAATTAAAAATAAACTAAATCCCCTTTTGTCACCCTTTTTTTCAAGGCCACTAATCTGAAATCTTCGATTTATCCTGATGCATAACCCGCCTACAGAAGTCCTTCTTCAAAAAATGTATTGCTATTAAATGGAAGTACATAAGAAGGGAGACAATGCAGTTCTTTTTTTTTTTTTTTTTTTTAACAAAAATAACAAAGCAAAGAAGTACGACTAATGGTTTTTAAAATTAAATTATCTTACTTATAATTTTATTTACAATATTTTACACCATTCTTTTAGAATTTTTTTTACGATAATATTACTATTTGATAAGAATTTTCTTATAATATTTTTTAAAGAGTTTCAGCGCTATTCCTTGCCCTCCATATTTTTCAAGTTCATTTAATAGCAGTTCATAATCAACGTAATTAAAAGTTTAACATACGTCCAGTAGGAATACTGCAGTTGGTTTTGATACATAAGGTTCTATATTTATGGGATCATTCAGTGAGGCGAAAGAATCAGTACAGTCCTTATCCTTTTATACTTTATATTCTTGATCTGATATTAGTTTATTAGAAGTTAAAATATTGTATTGTAAGTAAATTATACAAAAATTTCCACAAAATATGATATCAAAGACATTGGCTCATAATTAGCAGATTCATACCTATCACCTCTTTTACAAATCAGTATATCAACTGCTATTTTTAGATATCTTAGCCAATAACCTCTTTTAATACATTAATTAAACTTGTAACTCAGTGATAGGGCAAGGTATTTGCTCAACGATTTTATGACACCTGCATGCAACCTATCTACAGTATTCTTCTTATTGTTAAGTATTGTTGTTCCATCTTATATCTCACTTACAATACAGTGGCTCATGAAAAGTAGCAATGCATAACATGGTTCTTGCTTTAAATTAATTTTAATCTTTGGTTCTTACATACGCATAGTTAATTTAGTCCCAAATGTACCAAGATGTCAATGTTTAGCTATTAAAAGTTTATTAATAAGACGATTACCATTAACATTTTTTCAAGCTCTTATGTAATTCAGGGTTCTCTATTTATTTGGTTTTAAGGTATAGTTAACGGTTGTTTACACAGTTAGTGACCTATAATATGATATTTTATAGTGTAATGTTCATACGGTGATTATCACTTAATAATCAATAATTGACCACTTCACTTGATTTGCTAAAGTTGTAAGTTTATTATAATGAATAACTGAAGTTCTAGTCTTATTTTCACATTTAAAATCAAATGTGAATATTACCGGGTAGTGATTCATTATTATTTCCATATATTTATATGCTTTGTCAATCGATTGTCTTCAATATCATTATGTACTCAAATTTCCGTAATCGGATTGGTAAAAAAGTTGATGTCCATAGTATTAAGACATAGAAACCTTTTTATTTGTCGTCAAGTAATTTTGAATGTAAACAGCACCTAAGTAAAAATCTTCTAGAGAAACAAATAATATAACTACCATCCGATCAATGAACCAAGATAATTAACTTAAAATATCTTCTTAGAATAGTTTGGTAATTCATTAAGGTATGCACGTAAACTAAATTTTTCTAGAAGTCTCGAGTTTAAAACTATAAAAGTAAAACAATCTAATCCTTATGCTTAATTGTATGTTTGGTTTCATTACCATCTTTTTGTTAGGAAATCATTATATAATTAGGTAGTTTTGTCTACGTATGCAGTTTAGTGTTAACGTTTATACATTTTTGCCATTTAATTCTTCTTTATAATTTTTGTCAAAGTTTTGACATACTTTTTTAAAAAATTACACAGCCAAACTAAAAAAAGAAAATCAGATTTAGGAGGTCAGACCATGTTAATTGTATGATTTTGGAGTCACTGAATCTGAATTGGGGGTCAGAATAATTCTATCAGGTAAAGATCTCCCATCACCACAAAAAAACCGCTTTTAATAACAATATAAAGTAAATTACTTATAGAAAAGCCCTTAACCCGTTCCAACCATAATACATTAACAAAATATCAACTTAAAACCATACCTTCATAACACTATAAAATCAAAAACCCCGAGCCCCATAACCTCATGACTCCCTTGCGCTTGAATAAGAAAAATTTTTTAAAGGCAATTTGTACGGTTAAAAATTTTTACTGACGTTTCGAATGCGTTTAAACAGTGAAATTAAATTTCATAACCGTAAGATCTTATAATTCTGTAATACTATAAGCTTACAATCCCGAAACAATATAATATTAAAAAATCTATAACCCAATATCAAAGAAAACCTGCTTATTTTTGGCATTTTGTTTCAATCCATTGTGTAACGGATAATTAGAATATTTATGAGCAGCAGAATCAAAGGTTATAACGGTCAGATTTTGTACGTACATAGCCCTTTTAATAAGACCTTTCATAACATGACTAGAATAAATAAAGAACGACTTAAATAAAATACAAATGTCTTAAATAAAAAGCGAATGACTGGTATGAAAAATCCATGACTGAAATAAAAACTGAATGACTAGAACAAAAATAAATAATAGGTATGAAAATTGATGACTAGAATTAAAACTGAATGACTAGAATAAAAAGTGAATAACTAGTGCAAAAAATGAACGACTAGAATAAGAAAGAATGATTTAAAGAAGAAAAAGTGAGTAGGTTAAAAACAAGTGACTGAAATAATAAATAAATAACTATAATGCACAAATATAATACATAAAATATATCGCTTTTGCTCGATACTGCAGTGAGCTCTTTTAATACTAAACTATCTACGTAATGATTTTTTCTTTTGATCACTGTTTGATGTATCTCGTTTGATACTCCAACAAAATTTAGTTATTATATTAACATTCCACCGCTCCTTATAAGAATTTTCCATAACTTTTACATTTTGATGAAAGCGTACCCCCTTACTCTTCACTAGAGTCAAGAAGATTCTCTAGGAATTTATCAAGATGTGCATCCTAAACTTATAATCTCATGTTTATCAAGCATCCAAAATTTCTGAACCCTTTAACCATTTTAGCAATAATTTTTTGATACTTTTGGCTCTTGCTATTACCTTAAAACTCAACCAAACGGCCGTGAAATACTCTGACTTCTTACTTTGCATCTGAAAGCTTAGTCAGTTTTAAAGATAAATATATAAATTTTTCCCCTGTTTTGTCCAAGGCTTTCACGAGCTGTTTTATAAGACTAAGTCTTATATGCAAAGGAGGAATGAAAATTTTTGATGGATCCTGAAAAGATTAATTGATGATATTCTTTGAGCCAAAGTTGAAGAATGATATCTTGTGCCATTGTTTTAATTTGCCATTATGATTTTATCTGCCTCTGCTATCTTACAAAAACAAATAGTAAAGATCTTTTGTGAAGATCAACTGTTAACCAAGAAACAACGTTTTTATTTTTAAATCACGGCAAATCTGCCATAAGTGTTTATAGTACTGAATTGTTTAAAAAAGTATTTTTATTCTTTCGTACTTTTCATCTATAACGGTTAAGAAAGCGATTAATATTGGTGTGAAAACATTTTTATTATACAGAAGAACAGTTTTAATACTTTGTTTTTAAAAATCAATGAAAAGTTGCCATAGTTAAGCATGGTGAGAATTTGTTTGGAACACATTCATCAAACTTAATAAAACTTTAGCAAATTACTTTAGAAATACTTAAATTTTTGTTGTAGGTTCTAAGATACTTTTTTTTTTTTTTTAATGAAGTGAAAAAATCAGAACCATCTTTTGGTAAGCACAGATCTCTAGCAAGCTCGTTTAAATATGTTTTTGACACCAACAAAGGATCAATTTCTTACTATCTACTGCATATTTTGATTTGCTACTGCTGTTGTTGTCGCCAATGCCACTTTAAATTTTAAATTCTTTAAATTCTATAGTGCTTCCACTGTATTTAAAATTAGAATGAGTTTGTTTGTACAGTATGGGTGCTGTCACTGACTCAACAGAATAATTTACAATCTTACTCTTTGTTTTTATGGTAAAATTTTAAATGTCATTCATGCAAAAATAGCATTCTTTCGAAGTGTAATAATATCTCCAAATTGTTGGAGTGGAGAGTTTTAGTTATTTACGTAACAAGTGCGGAAAAAAAGTGCGCACGAATCGTGGCCGGTGACGGTAACTCGTGCCGTGCGATCACAGTCGTACTACACACTCATGTGCTTAACTGGCACTTGTTCCCGTCAACTCCGGCCACTCGTGCGAGTCAATCACGACTCGTGCGCGAAATCGTCCCGCACGAGTTGTGTACAAGTTTTTTCGGAATAAGTGTGCGGAAAATAGGTGTTTTCCGCACTTTTATTAGTGTGGAAAATTTATTTTTCCACAGCGTGTGGAAAAACCTTTGCCGCACACCCTTGGGAACCGCACAAAAGTATTTTCCGCACACTACATGGGAAAATCGATTTTCCACACTCATATCAGTGTGGAAAACACCTATTTTTCGCACAATGTTGCGAAATAGTAGTTTTCCTACGAGTTTGAAAAGTCTCTGTTTGCGAACCGAGAGGTTTGCGGCTCGAGCCGAAGTCGAGGTCCATAACGAGGTTCGTAAAGGAGACTTTTTGAACGAGTATCGGAAAACTGCTTTTTTGCCCGAGGAAGTACCAGCCTCCCAAAACCACCTGAACGTGGAAAAATAATATTTTTAGTTTTCTGCACTGTCCATTTTAACAACATCTTCTTAAAAGCATTGCAAATAACAGGTGGAAACCAACTGTTTTTTTATTAATTTGAAAATTAAATAGTTCTTCATATAATTTACGAATGGATTTGCTAATTCTTTCCCACAATGATTAAACTTTCAATTTTTAATGAATATAAAAAAATTGATCATAATATACTTGACAATTATGAGAATACAAGAACTTTTGGGGTAGTTTTCTGATAGCATCATACTTCACATTCGCCAAGTCACCAACCGATATGGAACTACGGTCGCTTGTTGATGACGACTGGGAGCCCACTTTCACACCCTTACCAACCGCTAATACTGAGGTTCCGAAATTCCTCTGCATTGCAAGACACTCTTATGTGCCTGCCATGATGGCATCTAAGCCACATTCCAGTGACTCAGCTGGATAATGGGCTTACTCCGTTGCTCACCGTCACCGCGAGAAGGTTCCCTAGATGCGGACACACAGAGTCTTAGGAATTTTTTTACGGACTTATAACCTTTTCCTTCAATTTTCAGATGTATATTTGTGTCAGTAAAAGTTTTAATGTATGCAAATAGCTCGAGATATACCATTTTGGTTTGATTAAAGGGGAATGAGATTATACGATTCTGGGGTTATAGAGTCAGAAATTTATGGGGTTATGAAGTTATTACGTTATATTTCATTGTTCCAACATCTCCTTAATGTCAGTTAAAGTTTGCATAAATAAAAACTGTCTGAATACAATTATTCATTTAAATCAAAAGCAATAGAGTTATGGGGTTATGGTTTCACGAGATTACCAGCGTATAAGCTTTTTTGGTTTGTCTCACTGTTCTAGCGTTTTCAAAATCTCAGAGAAAATTTGCAGCAGTACAAATTAACTGCACTAAAAAAAATTATGGCCCACTGCAGCAGCCACGACTTTGTGGAACTGACACACTCTCGCCCATGGTATGCAGATAGCGCTATGGTGGTCTATAGTTTATACTGCTGGCCAATCAAAGAGCTTACTGTGGAGGCAAATCTGCTTTACATGTGCCAGGCTACATAAACAACTGTATTGTAAAGTAGGTATGCTTACACATGTAGTGGCTGCTACGGACTCTTGTTATTTGAGTGTGGAATAAACTTTATTTTATTCGACGGCAAAGGGGTTATAGAGTTCTGGGGTTGGAGGCTCTTAGGGTTATAGTATTACAAAAATATGGTTTCAAGATGACATAAGATCGACGTGCTATAATTTTAGTGGCTTAAGGGGTTTTAAACAAATGAGTTGTAGTTATATAGTTTAAAAAAGCGGTTTTTTCGAGGTTACGGTAAGCCTTAGCCCAATAGAATTATCCTGGCCCAAAATTCAGATTTAGCAACCTTAAAAGTATATAGTTAATACATTCGATGATCCAACCCTAAAATTTTTTTGTTTGGCTAAGAGATATTGTTTTTTTTGAAAATCAATCCTTAATTAATATAAATATTTGCATTTACATACGTATATATGTATGTTTATACGTATATAAAAGCACCTTCGCCTCCTGCACACTTTGCACCCCAGACTCCTAGAAGAAACAGAGGACTAATGGATTTACTCTTAAATGAAATACTTAAGCTATGGAATCCATTTATTATAATTTACAAATGTATAATATATTTATAGAAGCTAGTACTGTCACGTTTATATATAAACTCTGAAATTCAACTTAGACTTTTAATTTCAAAAAATATAGATGGTGATAAGTTCTAAAAAAAATTTAAAAGTTACTTTAGTAAAGATTTTATTGACATTAAACATAATCGTGTTCTTTCACACATTAATCAAATTACTTTAATTAAAATATTTGTTTTGTAAATCGGTCAGTTTACTAATTACTGTAAATATTTAATTAGAGAAAAATAACAATCTCCAGAAAATTGTATTACGTACAAAAATGTTGAACCATATTTACAAGATTGTTTATTTAAATTAATCGTAATAATAAATTAAAAATTAAAAATACAGCTTGAGAAGAAATTTCTTTCATTTGGTTGAATTCTATTTGATACACAAATTTTAGTGAACAATGTCATGTTTCAGTTTTTCTAACAATGTTTTCAGGATTAAAATGTAAAATAAAAGTTTCCCTTCACAGTCAAAAGATTAGACTTGTAATTAAGTTGTCTATTACACATTTTTTTGGTCTAGTGTATAAACTGCTTGAAAAAAATGAAGAAACAAAAATAGTGCAGTAGAACTTACTGAATTATTTAAATCACATTTTTCTCAATAATATGACCAATATAATTATTAAAAATCTTATAAGAAGTTACCAGCAGGCTATTAGCAATACCCCTAGGTGATGTGGAAATTACACCTACAGAGAAGGTATCGACCAGGCCCACTTTTCTGACTAACAATGAGCGGTTGGTTCTCCAGGGATCGACCTGAAAACAAGATATTCTTCGGTCAGCAGCGTACCTTTCTCCAGCATGGTATCCGTACATAGAGACTTCAAGGATAAAAGTCAAGCTACCCGCAGCTGGCTCTCCATCTTCAAGAATCATAATAAAAAATAACTGGAAGTTTTACCACTGTCCCTTTTCAGGGCTATTATGAATATTAACGTTTCCTATTCAACTATCAATCTTATTAGTTCTTTTAAGGGCCTCTAAGTTCAAACTACCTTGCCAACAAATACATTTTTACTACCGTTTCCGTAAATGATCCGTCGACCAAAAGATTATGTAAAGCCAGCCACTATTAAACCAAGTCAGTCATTCACTGGCAGACGTCACGAGCGCAGTTGTTCGTCACAAGGCTGAAAGCACTGGTGACCGACGACCCTGTTTAACCCTCTCAACTCTAAGCATTTAACCAGAAATCACCAATCCTCTCCAAGGTCGGCGCAGGAAGAACTTAACAACTGTGAAGAAAAAATGAACTTGAGCCAACAGGACATTCTTCTATGGGAAAAAATTACGAACCAATCTTGTTGTTTTAATAACAGTACTTATTTTCAAAAAGTACAACGCTGGGGTTAATGGCACAAAGAAAATTTGTAGAAGGAAATGCTCTAACTACGTCTTGTCAGTTGCTCTAACCTCCTCTTCTCATCTTGACTTTCATCTCTTCTTGCTCACTTTTCCCAATTTCCGAATGACTGTCTCAAAGGTACGATTAAAAAGGTTGAGAAATATACAAACACTTTCGCCCAGCTTGTTCCTTGAACAAAGTTCAACGCCCACCTACTGTGCCAAATCTCGTTAACGATTGGGTGGGGGCTTCTGCTGAAGAAGGGACCGAAGATGAAGTAGCGCTTGTTTAAAAACCAGGCAGTTGTATTGCCCAAAAGCCGTCGTATTAGTGACACCTCGTACAAGTCTGTCAGTGCTGGGAGGAACTCGGATAACTTGTCCAATCGGCCAGCGACCGTTAAACTAAAGCAGGGTTTGATCAAGGGGTACGACCACATCCCTGACGACAAAATTTAGGTGAGGGGTGGCCCACTTTGGCCTCTGCTCAGGCATGTTAAGGTACTCGCACCTCTAATGGAGCCAGAACTAAGCACGGATCCCACGGACAAGGTCCCAATGAGCGAGTTGATATAATTGGTCCGCCGCACGGTTAGAATATTGAACGAAATTTGAGCCACAGCTCGGTTTTTAACGGATTGAAACAACCACAGGTAAAAAATACTTGAAACAATGTCTGCTATATCATGCCACTGCTTCATTTCATTTTTCCTAAATCTAGAACCCCTAAAAATCACTCCTACCAAACCACAAGCATCCCAACTAACCTGACCCTAAAAACAGAGTTTTAAAGCGTTTATTTTTCTTGAAATATTTGTTTCATGCAAGAAGCAAGCCAACTCACCCACAACGAACACATTTAGCCTATTGTAACAATCTCCAACGATTGAAACAGCTCCTCCTTAACTGCAAACAGCCCAACTGAATGGATCTGGAGAGTAGGAAATTTACATTATTATTTTTTCCTTAAAAACCCAATCCCTTACCACAAGTGACCTGGCACACCAATTTCTTACACACAGTCTGATAACCTACCTATTGCAACCCTTTAAAACCATCCGTACCAAGCTACAAGCAGTCCAACCAAATAGACCCAGGGAATAGGTAAATGAAATTTTTACTTTTGTTTCAAACATCCAATCTGACACCACGACCGTGCTAATCGACTTATTTTTTTGACACAATAATTTTACCTACTTATTACATCCCTTAAAGAACACCTCAACCAAATCACAAGGGTCCCAACCAACCTTACCCTATAAATAGAGTATAAAATCATTAATTTTTCCTAATATAACAATGTTTTATGCAATAGGCAAGCTAACCAACCTATGCCCAACATATTTGGCCTCTTCAAATATTCTATAGATAGATACTGTTTTATTTGAGGGTTAGTCACACTTCAGCATAGTTACTTGGTAAACTTTGAGAATATTGATACTTCAACCATCTGTTTAAGCTCAAAAATTATTATACTTTATACATATAAAACTATTTCTTTAAATCGTTGATTTGTATCAATATATTTTTGTACTCAAATATTTTTGTGGCTTCAAAAGTATTTAGATGCGGTATATAACTTATTTTTGTTTCTTTTTCAAAATAACTTAAAATTTTTGTTTTCACTTCAATGGCTTAAAGTATTCTTAGAATTTTTATTTAAACGTATACAAAAATAATAAAAATAATTCATTGACTCTGATATTTTCAATGTTATTAAGAAATATTAATAATTATTCGAAATTTTCGTGTAGATTTTCACGTCTTGATATTTTTGTTATATTTATTGTCATAAAGACTCAAAACATTGCAAGGTATTATTTGTTTGTTTCAAATGTCATTGCACTTTGAAATATTAAAATATTTAAAATTATGTGGAATGATTTTTAACTAAAAAAATAGTGAATCTCATATTTATTCGGTTGTCACAAGTATGGAACAGTTATATTTATTTTCTGAATTTTATAAAAATGAAATAAAAAATAAATTAACTACGACATTTATCGCTTGGTTTTAGAAAAAATGGGGAAATACTTCTTGCAAAAAAGATATTTTTAAGACCAAGTACAACGATTTTTCACAAAAAGAGATCTCTATTACTTCAGAAAGTAATTGTTCTTCAAATCAATCGACATCATTTAACAACTCAAATTCGTCTGAATTAAATTGTACTTCGTTTGCAGTAGGAAGACCACGCGTATTATTATAGAAGCTCAAAAAATTATATAGAAGAGCTGTTGGGATCGCTAAAAAGTATAGAAAAAAAGAAGTTACTCTGGCATTGAAAATCAAACTGCAAGAAAGCCTCACTCAAAGTCCCTCTGAAAATGAAGATGTTTCTGACCCTAAATTGATTTGTAAATTATTAGCTTTGTTTTCTGACTTAAATTTGTCTTTTTGCAAGTATCAAAAACAAAGATTTTATAATCAGTCAATGTTTGAAATTAAATCATATCCACGACATGGAGTGATGACTGAAGCTAAAAATGCATGTTACCCTAAAAATATAAGCATATCTGATACTGGAGCAGCAAATGATATTATATCTCTGCTCGATCAAACTTTACAACGGATTTTGATAATGTCGTATTCCACAGAATTGAAAAAAATGCAATAAAAAATTAATTTTTTCAGGTGAGTACGGAACGGACGGAAGCTCAGGGCAACAAAGAACAAAACAGTGTTTTACAAAAAATGTTTTAGATTACACTTCAAGTAATAATAAAAACAATAGCAATTATCATCGAAAGGTCTTTTCTGATGAATCTGTGTTTTTTGTGAATCTAGTTCCTATTGAATTGAAGACTGTCGACGATGAAATTTTGTAGCTCAATGAAAAACCTTCCACAGTATACTGCCATCCAATAAGTTTTGAATATATTGAAAAAAGCGATACTATTACAAATAAATTTTCTAAAACTATTTTCAAATCATTGACTAAAGGAAAACATCATATTTTTAAATTAATGGATATTAAATTTAAAATTACGCTAGATTTTGGGTGTACTATAATAAATAGTAAAGTGGGAAATGTTCTAACAGACTAAGAATCGTCTTATTGTTGTAATATTTTTAAACTTGGACGCAAATATATAAACGATATTTAACTATATTTTAAATCTTCCTTGCTATACAGAGTATTACAAATTTGGATTTACAATATTACACAGCTGGATTAGATTCGTAAAGTATGTATTGCATATTTCCTATAATTCCAATTTTGAGGAATCGGCAGCATGAGGTTTAAATGAGGACTTGTAATTTAATTGAGAAAGACAAATTCAGCAAGCTTTAAGAAAAAAAATTGGAATAACTGTTGATATCGTTAAACAAGATTCTGGTACAACAAATACTGGCAATTTAGCCCGTGCCTTTTTTTTCTAAGTATGGAGATATTTCTGCAATTATTAGCATTCATAAGGACATTTTCAAACGATTACATGTAGTGTTACAAGTTATATTCTCTACAAGCAAAGATCGTTTGGAATTATTTTAGGATTACTGTTTAAAAACATCTAGAAAATGTGTTTAAATGTACGGTTGGTATAAAATGCCATTATCCGTACATAAAATACTCATTTATGGTTGTGATATGATAGAAATATTTCCAAAATCCATGGGATATTATTCAGAAGAAGCTTAGGAAGGCAACAACAAAACTTTTCGGAAAGCTCGTACTTCCCATAGTAGAACTATTAACAGATTCTAAACAAATAAGGATATTATGCATTACTTATTATGTATGTCAGATCCCTTAATAAGCTCAGTAGGAAAAGTAGAAAGTGAAAATAATAAAGACCTCATTCCTGAAGCCAAATAATTTTCCAATACTTAACAAAAATAAATAAAAATCCTCATTTCGTTCCTCTGTTGACTAGCATAATAATAACTGTTTATTATTAAATGTAGAAATAAAAAAAAAAAAAAAAGCAAAACAAGAAAAATAAAAAAAATGATAATAACAAAAAAAAAAAAAAGAAAAATCCTCTTTAAGACCGTTTTAAACGGTTACAATAGGCTAAATGGGTTTGGTATAGGTGGGTTAGCTTGCTTGTGACTTCAAACATGATGATTTTAAACAAAATAAACGCTTTAGTACTCTGTTTTCAGGGTCAGTTTAGTTAGGATGCTCGTGGTTTGGTAGAGGTAGTTTTTAAGGGATGCAATAGGTAGGTTAGCTTACTGTGTGTAAAAATGAGTAGGTTAGCCCACTTGTGTCATGAAATTGGGGTTTCAAAAAAAAATAGAAAGGTAAGCTCCCCTTTCCCTGGATCAGTATAGTTGGGCTACTTGTGGTTTAGTAGGGATGGTTTTTAGGGGTCGTAGATTAAGAAGACATGAGAATGTAGCAGTGGCATATTATAGCAGATATTTTTTTGAGTATTTTTGATCTCTGGTTATTTTAATTGGTTAAAAGCTTAGCCGTGACTCGAACTTTCTCCAATATTTTACACTGTGTGTCGTTGGGGGAACCTTGATGAGTGATTGGAGAGGAGCACCGATGAGAAAATAACCCGGAGTAAGAATGTTGAAGTCATTATGATCACCAGTTAAAGGGCACAATAGGTGACTATTTAGCACTGTCTTTATCTTAACAGGAACGGTTGCGAATCCTCCGTCTGTAAGGTGGCATGAGCCTATGATGCGGCGTAGATGACCCTTGACTGACTTGACGGCTGCTTCCCAGAGTTCAATGAAGTGAGGTGCATCTGGTGGGATAAACTGCCAGGAGATACCCTGGTCTGCCTAGGTCCAGTGACGAAGTTTCTGTTAATTTTTGCCTGGTGTAAGGTTTTCCGCATCTCCACATCAACACGGTGAAAATGAGTGGCGTTGTAACTCCAGACCTTAGACGGTCATATTCGTTGTCCTATGAATCGTACCAGGGCGCTTTAAAAAGACGCTGTTGAGAGATCACCTATTAGCTCCAAGTGAAGAGCCTTTGTAATCATGCACACGAATATGACGATATACACTTTTGTAAGGCAGATTCCTCGATCCCTCGTGGAAAGCACTGGAAAAGGTCCTGCATAATTTACTTTAATCTGACAGAAGGCGTGGGAAAGAGTGAACCTTAGGGCTGGGAGCAATATCCGAGAGGTAGGGTGCGCTTGGAGTCGGGCGCACACCACGCACTGGCGGACGAAAGTCTTAATTTTTCTTGGGCCTCCGACAATCCAAGCATATTTAGCTGTGTAGGCGCTCGTAAGGCAATAGCCACCAAGAAGTGCCCAAGAGTGAGCCTACGAGATCACCAGCAGGGACAGGTGATACGATCCACTGATAATGGGAGGGCCAATAATGGGTAGATCTTAATCACCTTGCTGATTCAAACTTTGACATCCTGGGCTAGATGGACGTCCTCATTGGGGCCAATACATACGTGAAGTTATTTTGACCTGGGCATGTTCAGTGTGGTGAGATCGTGAGGCAGTGCACCATGTTTTTCTAGGTTTTTACTGGTCGTGCCCCTCCCCCCACTTGTGGTTGCGACTTGGTGACCTCCGCTTCATATGCGACCGAACAGGAAGATCCGTGCCCACCTTGGCACTGGCAACTCGTGTCATTGGTACAGCGCTTTTGGGAGTTGGAAGATATATCCCAAGTACACTGGCGATCTCCAGCAGACATTAACAGCTCAAATATGTTTTCTGAACACCAACGGGACGGCGATGGTCGCTACATCCTGCGTCTTCCTCTCAAGTGAGATAACTTACGGTTTTTGGAAGATAGGCTGCGAGATGCCCTGGCATCGCTTTACACTTTGCAGCGCCGTTTTAACGGACGCTGAAGATGGCTATCGAGTACATCTGATTTATGGAGGAGTACCTTACCCTTGGCCAAATGCGGCCATTGATCGACATCCAACTGGCCACCCATAAAAGGACCAAGCCGTATTATCACCTGCAAGCCCAAGATCTGTTGCATCCGTGGTCTCCAGCTGGGCTACCAATTGCTGAGCAAGATTAATCGAGACGGCCGTAACTTTAGAGCATGGATCAAGCAACGCTCGGACTTTTACCAGCTCACCCTTTTGATCACCCAGGCTGACAACGGCAGTCAAAAGCACAGATAGTCAGCACTATAAGGAGCCCTTAGTATCATGGAGCTCATCATCGTTAAGCTTTGTCTTCTTAGGTGGATTTGCTTTGTCATCAGTTGGGTCCGAGTTACTTTTACGACTCCCGTCATGCAGTAGGGTGTGGTGCATGGCCTGGCAGCGCTGGCAAGAGATCCTGAAAGGGCATATCTGACCTGAGTTTTCTGTCTTTATGCATTTAAAACACAGCTTTTCTCTAAAAACGAGTTCCTTCCATGCGGTGAAATCCAAGTCCTGAAACCGGCTCCAGTGACCAACGTAGTGGGCATCACAGCAAGCTGAGCAGAGGGGGGGGGAGGGCTTGTGCAAGTTACAAGACTATGATGGTTTCGTCCTGCTGATGGTGAAGCAAAAGTGCAGTTACTCGGCATGCTTGTTGACCTTGATCAACGTGACACCTTAATGAAGCTGAGTGCGCGTTATCGGCGTCTGAGGAATTGGGTGAGAGTGGCGAACGTGGCCACCTCAACATCAGGCTCTGATTGAGCTGCCTCCAACTGTTTTAACTCATCTTCCCAATTGCGCCTCGTTGTGAAATTTATACATGTTTATAATCATTAGAGTGATTTTAGATTACGGAGTGCCAACAAATGGTCTTGAATAAGGAAACGGTGGTGTTGAAAACGAGCCTTGAATAGATTCCTGGCAGTGGTGTGTTTGGATCCCACCGCTTGCACCGTATCCAGAGTCGCCTTCGCCTTGCCCTGTACCAAAGATTTGAGGTAGAACAAGCATTTGACATCGGTCAGCTGTTTATTATCACGGATAAGCGCTCTAAATGGATCTCGGAACGGCTACCAGTCTTCCCGCTTGTCTGAGCAGTTTAGAATATTGATTTGTGGCCATCGTGGCCCACGATAACTTTCGATTGATCCTTGCGTGCTGCCGTTCATAGATGGGTCTCAGGTGAGGCGGTTCCTGGTGTTGTGAAGGTATGATTTTTCTTCACGTAATTGGACTGCGCTGCAGTGTAAAGTTTGCCTAAGGTGGTCATCGTGTCCTCTGGCATAGTCTCAATCAGCTTGATGTGGATGGATTGAAAACAACACCCGTTACCTCGACTGTTAAGCCGGTTAGTACCTCAGAGAGGGCTTTCTGAATTCTAAGCAAGGCAGATTCATATCCTTCTGGCCTGTAACAGGGCAGGGACTTAGTTTGACGCCTAACCTATAAGTGGAACTAAAATGTTTGATCAGCGAGGGATCACAATTCATGAGCCCAGCCACCTATGTCAACGTTTAATGGTGTTGCGGGTACGGTTTGATTGCAGCCGTAGCATTACATGCAGAAGGCATGATAAAGGATATACAAGGAGTGCAAGCGGGTGCTACTTTCGTGACACGGCGTCATGTAAGCAGCGTCTGCACAAGAGCATATCATGAGTATGCCTCCCAGGGCGCTGACAACGCGGCTTATATACCCATCTACTGTACAAGGGCAGGTCATCATTACTCTAAGTGTGCGGTTCATATGGCTGTTGTGGTCTCTACTGTCTATCAAGTCGTGCCCAAGTACCAAAGGAGTGCCCCTTGAGCGTAGTCATGCACTTCACCATACATACGTGAGGAGACAGCCTCGCTCGCAGCAAGAGTAGTTGAGTATGTAGCAATACAACCATTCTGACATCCCTTGGTCCACGTGGGTGTAATGACAATTTTAATCTTACTGCATGTCCAGGACCAGCCTCTGTATCTCTGTAAGTATTTTTTCAATGGTCTACTTACATGTTGAATGATACTGCTGTTTGCACACTGGCCAAGGCCCATATTAACTCTGTTATGATCCAGCCCGGTATATGAAGTGTAATTACTACATATTGTTTTACAATTCATAACATATTTTTAATAATAATTTTTATTTACTTTTTGTTTAATTACACATTAAAACATAAAATAAATAATCTATTTAAAGAAATATATTTTTTTGGCACACGTTTGTTTCATAAATTTGGAAACTAGCATATATTAGTAGAGCAGCTTTCGTATGTATGAATAAATACTTACTCACTTATAATTAATTTTTGACTTTTAGAATAAATAAACGAGTGTTTATTCAATTTTTCCCATTTTTTTTATGATTCTTGTATTTAAAAAAAAAAATTAATAATTGATTTTTATTGCGTTTTGTTCTTTTACAAAATTTATAGAGGTGGGAGGAGTGCAAATGTATGCAGCAATGCTGGAAATTATTTTTCTCATATGGATAAGCTTACAAACAAGCTTTTACGCATACTTTAATTTTTTTTCTTGAGTTATTAAATAAAAAAATTATAGATCTATTTGAAATCAGTTTATCTTAAAGTAATACTCCTTCCAAACAAAAATCAAGAGGCTTATACAGATCTTATAAATGCAATCTTAAGTGATTTTTTCATACGGTTACATGTTAAATTGCAAATTTTTAAAACTAAACATGTGAAAGAGGGTACAGCAAAATGATTTACAATTATTTTTGGGTATTTCTCATCGTAGTTTTAGTATACTTTTGATGCTTGAATAATATTTCCAAAAAAAAGTATGTGTAATAAACATCTTCAAGGGTCATTCACTGGCATGTAATGCTGTGCTATTGAAAAATATTATAAATATGTGATAAATGTGAGCGTGGCGTTACAGATGTCATAAGCGTAGGCAGTACGGGAAGTTGCTTTGAAATCTTTAAAAGACTCGATGAAAGTGCAGTCTTGTATTCACCAGCCTTATTTTTTACATTGTATTGTCCCATAATATATTGCCTATAAGTGTTCAGTTATCAAGTATTAAAATATTTATTGAAACCAGACCAAACTAATGTAGGTATACTTATTCCAACAATAATTGCACCACCTTTAAACAAAATACGGTTTTATAGAAAGTATATTTATATTTATAATTATATTATCAGCCATATAATTTTATAGAAATACAACTTCTTTTTTGGGTACTCAAGCACCCACTATCTTCTGGTTTTTTTTAAATTATGTATTTTTTGTGAGTTTCAAATCTTTATAGCCTTAAAAAAGCCTTGTTCATAGATTATACGGGAGAAACTGCAAATCAATAGCCTTTTGAGGCCAACGATTGTTTTATGGCACAAGGAATGCATGGTACTTTTAAGCATTATTATATTTTTCTCACTTTTTACAGCTTTTTACTTGAACAAATAAACTGTATGGATACCAAACAAATATATTTTTGATGAAATGATTTTTGTTCTAAAAAGTGTCAGAAATGGATGTTAAATTTTTAACTAAAAACTTTTCACATTACATGTCAACACATTACGGTGTTCCATTTAGTGATTCTTGGGCAAAGCTGAGGCGGTGGGGCCGCTATTATTGAATTTAGATGAAAAAATTGATTTGTTTACAATTCCATACGAATGGAATATAAAAGACTTTTGCAGTAAAATTTTTGATAAACAAATACTTTAAACTAACAAACATCAAATAAATAATTTTCAATACTTTGACAATTTATTATATGCCTGTTAGTTCATGTATTAAACTGTTTTAAAATGAAAGTATACGTGCTTTGTTTGAAAACAAAAAAGTTAATACACTGTTCTCATTTCTTGATAACATTGTTTAGAAGAATGTTTATTATTAATAGTTTATAATACTGTCTTTAATTATTAACATGTGACGACAATTTTTGTATTTTAGCCAATTTAACGAAAATGTTTTTTTTTTCGAATCTTCATGTATACTGGTAAATTAAATACAAAATGACTCTGTCAAATCAGAAAAAAATCTTACAGTTGCTATGCTGCTTTCATAGGGCTTAAATAGCAACTTTTTACATACTTCGATATTTTCTCAAAAATTTATGTATCGTATTTTTTATCACTCGTATCTGTTTTCGTTGTGTAATGAAATGTTCTATCTTATCCCTGATGAATGTGAACAAAAATTTACTTTATATTTTAATTGTTTGAAATTTAAAAAAAATTAACGTTCTTTTTCAAATTTAAATCTCAACTAGACTTAAGTTCGTAACTGTATTAAAATACTAAATAAATATAAAATGAGAGAAAAATGATTAAATTATAGTGTAAGGCTAAAATGTTTCTATAAAAATAAATACCTTACAGATTCATAAATTATAAAAATTTTTGAATGAAGACCAACACCTGGCCAGCTTATTGGGTAAAGTCACTGTCGGTTATGAAAAGGTCAGTACAACGAGCCAGATAGTTAGTTGGAAAATTATTTTTTTTATAAACTTGATAATTGCTGGGGCATGTTTAAGCTGATTGCTGTGTCCTGTAAAAGGTTCCTACTAAAATAACTATATGGTAATATCATAAGTTCAGAAACTGAAATTATTGAAATACAATTTTTTTTTTTTACATGAAATTATTACACCTATTATTACTTATTAAACATAATAATTTATCACGTGTGAGACTAAATAAATATAACTGAATAAATATAACAATATTTCAATCATAGTAAGTTGCCAAAGGAAGGACCTGAGGGGGGCCTGAAAATAATAAACTGAGAAGCGGGGGAGCGAGAGGGTCTGAAAAAATAGGATGATTTTTAGTGTGTAAGAATAAGGAGGACATGTAAGGATGCTGACTTTATTTTGAGACGCCACTTGAAAGATATTTTTTTTCTTAACTTTAAGAGGTAGTTATGATGGTTAGGGGAATAAGTTGGAAACCGAATTTAATCTTACAACTATATGATATAAGATTTATTTATTTTTGTCTGCCTATATTACATACTTATTTTAGTAAGCCAGTCCACACATCCTCCTCACACCTCCCATGGTTTTTTTCACAGCTTCTCAGTCTTTCTTAACCACACTATTAAACAAGATGAAATTCTTTTATTTCTCTGTAAATACAACACAACAAAATTTGGGTAAGCCCCCTAACACCCTTCTACTCTACCCTCTGTGGTCCCTCACGCAAAATTAGTGGCCTCACGCATCTCCTTACTACACCCCTACAAAAACTTTTAATATTTTTAGAAAATATTATAATTATCTCAGTTTAATAAAATACGGTAAAAAAAGATGATAATAAGGAACTTTGCCATCCGTACATCCCTCCAACTCATGCTCCCACAAAAACTTAAAATGTATTGTAAAAGTACTATGTTATAAGGTCATTGCGGCATACTTACCCTCACAGCCCCCACACCTCCTTAATTAACTTCTCATTTTTTGTGATATAACTTTGTAATAAAGACAAAAGTAGCTTATTCTCCACTTGTTTTTATAATAAAACTAGCAGCCCCCCATCTCAGCTTCGCCCGAGACTTACTAAATAAAAAACCAGTGTGTGACATGTAATGTGAAACATTTTCAGTTAGAAATTTTACATTTATTCCTGATACATCTCAGAACAAAAACCTTCTTATTAAAAACATATTTTTTCGGAATCCATATAGTTTATTTTGGTCAAATAATGTGTGAAAATTCAAAAAAATAATTATGCTGAAAAGTACCGTGCGTTCCTTATGCCATAAAATAATCGGTGGCCATGAGAAGCCGTTGATTTACAGTTTCTCCCGTGTAATTCACGGAAACGGCTAAGAAAAATTTTTTTCCTCATATCTCACAACTTTATTACCAGAGCAACAAAGTCCTGGACCTTAAACCCTACATTTTTATTACCACAAAAACACAACTACATTTTCTACTCATTACAAAATCTGAAGTAGGATCTTTATAGATTGCAGAGATTGCTGTAAAGGTACAATGAGAAGCTGATCTCTCACGTAATGGACTCTTTAGTTGTCAATTTTGACGCTGCTGTTTCAATCTCGATAAATTTTCTGCGTCAGTTTCTTGACGCCTAAGTAAAATTGTATTTATTAGATACACTTGAAGTTTTTCTTCCAATTCCCCTCTTGCGACTTTTGACATGCTTAAAATTTTTGTGTCCCCTAAAAGCTGTTCTCTGTCAACTTTGTTAAGTTCTATATTATATTTTTTAAGTTCTATACAATATATTTGTTGGCAAGGTAATTGGGAGAAAAATTATAAAGTCCAAAGCTTTGGGGCTAGTTGTAGTGCTCTTTCCCAACGTCTTCGGGTATAACGTCGAAGACGTTGGTGTCTAAAGCACCTTTTTTATTTGCAGATTCAGTTGTTTTGGTGATCTTAGATGGGGAGATTGGTTAGTGATACTTGTCCAGTAGAGGGTGTCCTGTTGGCTCAAGTTTTTTTCCTTCATAGCTGTTATAGGTTTGCCCAACGCAGACCTTGGAGAGGATCGAAGATTCCTGGTTGACTGCTTAGAGTCGAGAGGGTAGTATGGGGTCGTCGGTCACCAGGTTTTCCAGCCTTGCGAAGAACAACTCCACAGATGACATCTGCCAGTGAATGGCTGACTTGGTTTAATAGTGCCCGTCGTTAGTTAATATACCCTTTTAGTCGACGAATCGCTTACGGAAATGGTAATAAAAATGTATTTGTTGGCAAGGTAGTTTACACTTAGGTGGATCCTACAAAGAACCGATGAAATTGATGGTTAAGTAGGGAACGTAAATACTTATAATGGCCCTAAAAAGCGCCAGTGGTGAAACTTCCAGGCTATTCTTTATTATTATTCCTAATGATGAAAAGGTGGCTACGGGTTGCTTGATTCTTACTCTGGAAGTCTCAATGTACGGAGACTGTAAAGGAGAAAGGTAGGGAGGACCAATAAATATCTCGTCTCGGGTCGTTCCTTGGATAACCAACCGCTCATCGTTAGACGGGAACATGTGGGTAATGCGACGACCAAGAAGGTAGCCGTTGTGGCTGCCTGTGCCCCTCAGAGCTGTTTTCCCTTGCTCACATTTGTAGCTTACATTTGTAGCCACAAATTTTCTAACTGCACTAGGTGGGATGGTGGGACTGCCACACAACTCTGAAGAGTTGGTGCAAAATGTGCTGTGGCTAGATGTGTCTCCTGGTATTGTGACAGAGATGGCACTGGCTGGAAGTGATTTTTTTTTCTTTTATCTTACGTGTCGAGATTCAGGGTGAATGAACATCTAAGTCCCTTCCCCCTTGGAGGAGAGTGTCGTCCATAACCGGGATACCCAGCTGTAAGACTATTGTCAGCATTCTCTATACAGTTCGTTGAACTGCTGGAGCTCGACTACATCATTACCTAGACGCACTGGCCTATTATAATCACATTTATTTAATTATGTTGCAGGTAGCTTCAATTTTATGTCGAGGCCACCTAGCGGATTTTACTGAACTAAAGTAAAAAGCTGGCGTATTTTTGCAAAACTTTGAGCTCACTTATTGCTATTGTTATTAAATTTTTCGAGATAAAAACTATACTAAAACCATCTAGGAAGTATCATGAATCAGTGTGCAAAATTTCAGCAAAATCGGTTCAGTAGTTTTCGCCGTTAGCGATTACAACGGTTTTAGTGACTTTGCTTTATATATTAGTAAGATAAGGATGTTTTTGAGACATCTGTTATTTTTATATGTGCCAACACCTTACCTCCACTGTACAATAACTCAAATTTGTGGTTCTTTAGTTTTATGAGTTTCTGTCTCAATAACAATTAATTTAATTCTAAATAAAAGTTTTCCATTTAAAGGTAGCTTATAAAGTCAAAAGTCTTAATGGTATATCGAACTTGATGACGTTTGAATCTTTTTACAAAGTATATATAGTACTTTTTATTCATTTCATACCATTCGTTGTCGATAGTAATGGCACAAAGAGCTCACGAAACCCAGCTTGTACTCGAAAGTTCTATTAATTTGTCAAAAGTACTGCAAAAATCATGAAAATTTTTATGTTTTAATATTTTATCTTTAAATTTAATGCGTTACTTTTTTTGATAAGATTACTTTTCGATAAAATCTTTTTTTTCTAATGGTTAAACTTTGTACTTTACAGGTCAATTTCAAACTAAAAACAGGGGCTGAGCATGCAAGACGGTGTAGCTCCACTTGTATGTATAAATGGCTGAGGTCTTCCCACTTCTACTCAGTTCTCTTCAACTCCCCCTCAAATATCTCTTTACCACACCTTTTCCTCCTCCAAGACTATGTGTATGTACAATGTATACATAGTATACATGTTGTCCTATATTATATAGTTATTTTAGTGTGGCTGTTCATACATCGCCCCCACACCCTGCCCATGGTCCTTTTCCAGCCCCCCTTAATCCTTCCGCAGTACAAGAAGAAATTCTTTTTATTTTGTGTATATTTAACTCAAAAAATCTTTGTAACCTTCTATGTCACCTTACTACCCCTACAGAATCCCTCTACACCCTATCACAAAAACTTAGAATATTTTGAGAAAATGTTGTAATAATTCGGTTTTTATAAAAATATGTTACAGATGGGTAAACATCAGGTAATTTGCTTACCCCACAGCTGTCCTTCACATATTTCCACAAAAACTTAAAACGTATTGTAAAGATGCTTTGTCACAAGGTTATCATGGAATACTTTCTCCTGCAGCCCTTTCATACCCCTTAATTAACTTATAATTAATCATGAGACTACTTAATGATAGAAACACGAGTATTTTACATGCATTTCCCTGTAAGAAAAAATTAAAATTTAATAAAAATTGTAATATTTAAATTGCAATTTTCATTAAATTTATCATTAGGTTAATGTCCTTGGACTTAGCCATGTTTCAATTGTCAACGATTTGGCTAATTTTATGTATACGGTGTATACGTAATTGAAAATGTAATGAAGGCCAACAAAAGAGAAAAAGTGACAGTTGGAATATTTCGTCTCCTTTAGTAAATGAGTACTGGGATAGTTACCTTACATTGAATTGAAAATTTGAGTACAAAAGATAATTTCTTTTATTGTACTGTTTTCTTCTGTATCAATTCTTATTGGTGTTGGTACATTGAAATTTCTACATGACTTATCTTCTAATTTCAAATTTTTTTTGAAATATAAAGGCGTACGATTCCAGTTATGCTCCATAAAGTCTTTTATTTGATAATTTTTTGTATTTTCTCTCAATTTTGAGTTTCTTGGATGTTTTCTTAAATAATAAATAAGGGGGGGTCTGGAGGGTTCTGTGAGAGACTGTGTAGAATGCGCCACCCAGTTAACTACATTATATGTAGTTTTAGTACTAACATCTACATTTTGAAGTGATTACGACTTCGTTTTATCAAAGACCTTTTTAGAATAGTTTTCTTTCTTGTTTATAATGAACTTTTTAACTACCGTTACTGGTCATTTTTAATATCTTAGTTTTGGATAAATAGAATTAATTTATTTAAAAATTACTAAAAAAACTTCACACTTCTAGATAACAGTATTTCAAGGAAAAACCTCAGTTTTATGCACTCAACAGTCTTATTTACAATCAAAAGATGCATAATCTAATTTGATGCCTTCAGAACAGACTAGTTCTTTTATACTTTTGCGGCTGAAACACCTCGATGTTGTCAAGGAGGATAACAGCTTAACTGAAAAAGTTCTTCGGTAAAAACATATTTTTATTGCAAAATAACAGATAACTGTTATAATGCAGGTAAGGGGTACCTTTGTATCGTTGGCTAGTCTGGGTTAGCAAGCAGGCTTACAACAGTGTCATCAAGCCACAGCAGCTTTGAAGTAGTGGTCGACTGGGCTTCTATTTAGCTTAAAGGGAGGAAATTGAACTCTAAAGTTGTTCTGATTCGCTGTGATGTGAGACTTCAGCAGTTTCTGATGATGCTTTAAGAAATAAAGCAATTAGTACATGTAGGGAATATGATATTGACTTTCCTATTGTTCTATTCACACGATTTAGCGAAACCACTGCGAAGCGTGTTCTACGTTGTAGCTTTGGTAAGTGCCTAACCTGATGTCTCCGCGCGACGCTGAATGGTAACGCCGCGAGTACCAGCAGTGAAGGGACTCGCAATGGCGGCAAAATCAGGATTAGCTTTACCAAGTTAAGGTGATGTTGAAAGAATTAATTGACTAAAGGTAAAGTGAAGTTGTTATCCCAGGATGAGCTGGCTTGGGAACAAGCGTCCTCGCTTCAGAATCTTCAGGGGGCAGTCATCGAAAAATGACGGCACGGGTGAGGCAAGCCCGAGTGACCCCGAGCCAGGGGAGACGAGCGCCATCTCCTCTAAATACGGTAATCGAACTTGATGCTTCAACGACTTGCACTAGGGCGTGAGTGCAGGAACGTTGCATTGACGGAGACTCGGGGCTTGGCTTTACTGCCCGGCTGCGAGGTGAAGTCTCTTTAAACTTCCCAGAATTTTAAGCTTACACGGATGGTGAGAAAATGAATGACCCACTGGGAGCCTGGGCCTCTAGTTTGTGCTGATTATTGCTTGATACTACGGTGTCCGAATGAAGTAAGAAACGGATGATACACCAAAATAAATAATGAAAGCGAAAGAAAGAGAAGGAAAAAGAAGTTGTGTAAGCAGCAAAAGAAAAGCTATAGTTGAAAGCACAGAGTCAAAAGGGGACCTCGTTCACCCCAAGCAACAAAGACTTGAAAGCAATGCGCGGGCAAAGTGTGAGCCCCCGATGCCCTCCCTCTGCATAATGCCTACTCCCAAGAGTGGCGGTCGCGGGACGAAGGAGGGCAACGAACGGTCGGAAATGCTCATAGCGAATCGCCTAAGTAAGGTTCGCATAATCCTGAAGAGGTGTGATGCATTGCCTCAATCCATCTCGTCCTCTCAGGACCCTTGAAATTATTTAACTATCGAAAGCGAAAACCCTGATGAAAGCGACCAAGAACCACCAGTGTTCAGAAGAATTTTTGAGACAGGTCAGCTTCTCAAGATCAATGTCCTGCAATTAAATGTAGGTAGATCTAATAAGGTAACTGCAGAAGTGAGGCAGCTAATCTCTACCAAAAGATTGGACATACTTCTTCTGCAGGAGCCTGCCAAGAGAAAGCTAGGAAAATTATGGAAATGTACTGGTCTCGGCTCGAACACGGTTATGGCCACCCGTTCCATGGAGCCTTGGGCTGCTGTTGTTGTAACAAATCCGTACTATAGTGCTCTGTATGTTCCTAAGCTAAGTAGCCAAAGCTGCATAGTTGCTGAAATCACCGCTCCCGGACTCTCATTCTATGTTGTCAGCTGCTATTTCAAATACGGCGATGACAGAGAGGTGCACCTTGCTCATATGGACAAAGTGCTTAGAAAGCTTAAAGGAAAGCGGATGGTAGTAGGTGCTGCTTTCAATGCTGAATCATCGCTTTGGAGCCCAAGAGGCACCAACGCAGATGGTAAAGCTCTTGAACTGCTTATGGCTACCCATGATCTCACTGTCCTAAACAAGGTCACTGAACCACTAACATATGAGTCTAAGGGGCGGATATCTTGGATATATGCCACCATAGCAAACTCGTTGATGAGCCACAGGATCTTTCACTGGAGATTGCAGGAGTCGTGGACAACCGGTGAGCATAAGTCGGTATCATTCACGCTGAAGGTTCCAAATGCTGTAAGCATGGCTTTTCCCAGGATAAGGTTCAACCTTGACCAGGCGGACTGGGAAAGGTTTGCAATAGAACTCAGTAAGCTCTTAACTGAGAGACTGGACAGCCTTGAGCTGAATGGGACTGATGAAATAGAAAAATATGCTTAAGCATTAAACAAAATCATATACGATGCTTGCATACAATCAATACCAAAGAGGGGTCGTCAGAGAAGTAGAAATCCGTGGTGGAGTGAGGAGTTAGCGTTAGCTAAAAATAAACTGATCAAAACCTACAGGTTGCTAAAACGATACCATGACCCTGTCTTGGTGTATGAATACAATGCCCTGAGGGAGGAATATAAAAGAACGATTCACTTTGCAAAGAAAGAAAGCTGGCAGAATTTCGTCACGACTGTCGGCAATGACGACATCTTTGGCCGTGTATACAAAAACATGGCAAATAAAACAGTACCTTGATCGCCATAATAGAGCTCAGATGCTTGGTAAAGGAATCCAATAGTCGCTATACTTTTGGTATTCTTTTCAATATCAAGGGTGCGTTTGACAACTTGCAGAACTCGGCAGTTCTTGCAGCATTGAAAGCAAAAGGCTGTTCCAAGAACATGTACAAGCTCATAGTAAGCTATTTTGAAAACAGGCAAGTCTGCCTTGAATGGGCCGATCAGTCCGCCTTGAAAATAGCAGCAAAGGGATGCCCCCAGGGCTCGATCCTCGGACCTTGTTTCTGGAGCTTGGCTTTTAACTCTCTGATAGAAACCTTAAAAAATAAATCCGACGTAGAGTTCCTAGCCTATGCCAACGATCTCATCACGGTAATAGGGGGAAATTCACGAAAGGAAATCGAAAAGAGAGGCCAAGAGGTTGTAGACGAGGTCCTTGGATGAAGCGAAAAAGTAAAACTCGAGATCTCTGAAAGTAAGACCGAAGGCATCTATCTAAAAATCGATGAATTTGGAAGGACTGATCGTGGCGGAAAACCCAGGCCTGACAGGCCAAGGAAATCAAAAAAGAGAAAGGCCACTCCGCTAATGCGGACGCTGATAATCAAGATCAGAGGCAAAAGTTTGAAAGTTAAGAAGACTGTCAGATACCTGGGAGTCATGATTGATCAAGGTATGAGCTTTGGCTCCCACTGCTCATATCTAAGAGACAAAGTGACGCCGCTTTTCCAAAAACTAAGGAGGCTTGCAAACTGTACATGGGAGCTCAAGCTACCAGCATGCATGTGCATTCACCAAGCTGTGTTCGCCCCTACGGTTGCCTAGGCGGCAGCGGCTTGGGTGGACAAATGCACGGTACATGACATTCGAAAACTCGCCAGTGCGCAGCACACTACCTTGGTCACAGCGACCCACGCTTATAAAACAACATCAACGGATGCGCTATGTGTAATCACGGGCACTCTCCCTGTTGACATTCTCCTTGAAAGCAGAATCACCTTATATAATCTGAGAAAAGGGAAACCTGTTTTCTTAGGAAATCTTAGAGATATCGAGGCTGATAACGCGCCGATAAGCGAGAAGAAAATAAGGGAGGAGGCCATGAACATATGGCAGGAAAGGTGGGATAGCTCGACAAAGGGACGTGTAACTTACTCATTCTTGAAAGACGTCAAAACGAGGATCAACTCCAAATGGCTTGAGCTGAGCCACGCTTGTATGCAGGTACTAACAGGTCACGGTAACTTCGGCACGAATCTAACTTGGTTCAGCTTGAAGGACAACTGTACCTGTACCTGTGGTGACTTGGACACCTCGAAGCATTGACTCTCAAAATGTCCTAGAACACTCGAAAGCCGAATGCAGTTTATGAACAGGATGGGGCTGAGGGTCTGGCCTGTGAACAACGAGTTCTTCGTGTCAAGCCCAGAAGTCTTCAAAGCCTTTTCAGAACACTGTAAAAACATTGTTAAGTACACTGACTCTGCGGAATGAGTAACCCATAGTAGCAAATATTGAAAGCTGAAAGCTGGGTGTGAACGGCTCATAGGGTACAGCCGTCAGAGAGTTGTGCCCCTGCCCGTATCACAGCTAATCACGTTGTTCCAGGCGGGAACAAGCGGACTCGCCTCCGCGCTGGTGCCCCGTGGACGTGATCGTCGTAAAGGCTGTCTCCAAACGGTTGGATCTGGAATAACCAATTAAGAGTCGGGGCAGCTGATGATCGTGACTAAAGCGTCCGCCTCGGTACCCGAGCTCACCGCTCATGCAGGCTGATAAAATGTATCTTCGGTCGATATGAGAGGTGTGCTTGACACGACCCAACGAGCGCTTCGATTTTTCCAAGTCAGACCCTTGGCGGGACTCGCTATTCGCAGGTAGTAGTGCTTCTTAGATTCCTTTAGTACTATCAAGAAGTTGTGAGCCCCTTTTATGGTGTGCAAACGGCCGGGAACGGGGAGCAGCGTCAGCCATCGAATGGAGAACATAGCTGTGCACTTCTACGTACGTCGATCTCCCTCTGTTCTATTCACATGTGGAACAAGGATATGCGTTGTTCTGTTATGTCTGCAATAAATTTGAGTCACAAAAATTTTGTAGGCTTATTTTACAATACAATGATAAAAATAAATCTGTTTTTATAATGTCAATTGCAAGTTGTGAAAGTTATATGTAAGTACCCAACAGTATCTGTGGCAAGTGTAGAAATGTTTTAAATCATAAATCATCTAATGTAAGTACCAAAAATTCTATAAAATCTCCTGCTCTGTGGAAAAAGCCTCAAACGTAAGCATAATGCCACATTTGCAGTCAAATTCGAAGGTATGTTAACTTAAAATTGTGCTGTGTATAACACCTTTAATTTTTACTTTACTAATGATTAATGATATCAATGTTATTTCAGAAAGTTATATCAAAATAAGTTTTTTGAGTAATGTAGCCGGGGATACAAATCAAACGTAAGTTAATAAGGTAAGTAAAGATTCAAATAGAACCAAGACAGACTCTAATTAAAATTCTGATAACCATGATCATTTCAAAAAATAATGGCCAATAAACTTATGGGATGAAAAAAATCTGAAAAAAGACTTCCTTTCTTTTTCTAGGAAAAAAAAAATTTATATCTATTATACAGAAGTACAAGGTCTTATAAATGTTTTAAAAACAAATACTTACAAGCGTAAAAAATGGAGGGTTCTTATCAACTCACTGACCTACAGTCTGAAAATAGCTCTTTTTTACAATTTTGATGCCTTAACTTTGATGCCGATAGTATATTCCGTGAATATCAATGTAAAACATTAGTTGTCAAAGCTGGTACTTTAAAAAATTAAATGTATAGAACATAACTGGCAAATTAGCGAAGATCTAAATTTTCTTACATTTTTTTTGGCCAGTAAAGTGGTTTTACAAGTCATCCTTATTTTTTATGAAATGAGAATAGTTGAGATTGTGAAATGTATTACATGAACTACAAATGGACTGCTTGGGTATCTTTAGTTCCTATTTCAGAAAACATTCTGAAGGATCCTTCAGTATTTTGGAGAATATCGTGGGTGAACCTTCTGCCAGGGCTTGAGGATATCAAAGATGCAAAGCAGGTCACGAAAAAATGAGGCAAGACTTGCAAAAAAATCTTCTTTATTTATTCATACACACAAGAAAAAGAAGAGTACGTGGTATTGTTTGTTCATAGATGAGGCATGTGCTGTCGTCGTCAATGGTCAAACGCGTTGTGTCTAGACCATGCTTACTACGTAAAGGTAGGCACACTAGGAAGAGTGGAGGTTCAAAAAGGCTGGCATCCCTTCTTGCTTCCACGCACTACCACATCGTTAGTGGGATGAGCCGTTGTTTGCGATGCAAAGCTTGATATTTAATTTGGTCAGCTGGTGTCACCACTGGAACTCACCCTCCAGTGTGGTTTGTTAGAGGCCAAGAAACAAACAACAATCCTCGTTTGACCTTGGACAGTGGATGAGTTAATCTGGGTATGGGCTGGGAGGCTGGCAGAGCTTGAGAAAGGGCTGGTGATAGGCAAGGGGCTGGCACCGGCCATGGAGCTTGCTCTCCGAAGCAGTTTGCAGCTGATAGTGGGGTTTGAGAAACTAATTCTGTAAATGGTGGCCCTGTTTGCTGTAAGGGAGTGGTGCTGTCAGGTTCTGTAATGAAGAAATCGTATCTTTTTTTGGTCTTGGAGAGCTTCCTTGAAAAGAATTTGAGTGGCCTCCAGGTGATAAGTAGGTACTCCTTCTGTAATGTCGTGCAGATATCAATCGTGGATGCGTCAGTCCTCAAGGCGATCGGGGCCTTCTGCCTGAGAAAGCTGGTAGTGGCCACTTTTACTAAAGCTTCCTTGCATTGTTGGAAAAGGGTGTTGGCTTCAGGCGTCCAGACCAGCGAGGCCTTCTTGCTTTTAGGTGGAAGGTTTTTCAGCAAGTCGTTCAGCAGGGTCATGGTGTGGGCTGCTCCAGATATGCAGCGTCTGCAGAAATGAACAATGCCCCGAAAACACCAGAGTTTGGAAGAGTTCTCTGGCTTAGAAGGATCCTTAATGTTTTGGACTTTGTGTGTAGAAGGGTGGATTCCGTTAGTAAACACGACATATCTTACTTAAGCAACCTGTTGCTGACGCAGGACGCACTTCTGCAGGTTGGCGCAAAGAGTCGCTTTTCACAAAATGTTAAAAAGCTGATGAAGGTGCTAAAGGTGATGTTCGTGTTCCTCAGAAGCCACGTTGCTGCTGGAGGCCTTGTTCGATAGTTACGTTAGGGTGCCAAAGGTGAATATTGGTGTGGCGTTGGTGCAACAGCAAGACGATAGAGTCAGAATCGACCAGGAAGTGCACTCGAAACTCACGGTCATAGAGGGGCAGGTGGTTTTCAGAGAGTCCTTAGTGGGCTGCCTCTGAAACTTGAGCCAGAAAAGGCCCTACTAGTTTCCGGGGCTGGACTAGGTGTAGTTGCAGGGTACGCAGCAGTTCCTGGCAGCTGCCCCAAACTTCTCGTGAAAATAGCATTAGTCTGGGTTAGTAGCTGGATCTGATTCTCAGCCGTGGGAGAGTGATCTAGACTAGATACGGCTGCATGACGGTTGCCTATCTAAGAACAGATCGTTGAAAAGTGTTGGCATCTCAGTGACCTCTTGTGCCAGGCTAGATCTGGCAGCAGTAACGGGTGGTGCTAGTAGTGCGGGTGGTGGGGTACAGCGTTCATGGTAACCAGTTCGTCCACGGTGACCGTTTTCATAATCCGGAGGATGGCGTTATTCTATGAAGGATAAAGGTCAAGTCACCGTATCTTGAGGATTTCATCTCTCATCTTACCAGCTGCAAGGCTCTTCATTTGGCGCAGCAGATAAAATGACTTAGCGTCTGCCAGCTGTAGCTGCCCAAAAAGCTTCCGCAGTTAAGCATCCACAGAGTTCTGAAAGCAAGACAAGATCGCTGTCATGACTATTTTTAAAAGCTCTGTGGCTAGAGGATGGCGATGATATCCGAGAGCTCGATCACTGCTGCCCCACCGAGGGTGCCAACGATGTAATGTATCGCTGACTGTCATCGGTGACGACAAAATCCTTGAGGATGATCTCTACTTGGGCGACCCATACGGTAGGTGCTTCGTTTCAAAAGTGAGGGATCTTTGGGTCAAGCATGGTCATGGTTGTGCTTTGCTGTTGCTAACGCTGGGTGGGGGTCAGATTCTGCTGTTACTGCTCCTCTTGTCACTCTAGACGACGCACAATGGACCTTTTTCGAATTTTTTTTTTCAAAATCTTATATCTCATGAACGAAATAAGATATTGACACGATTCAAAATGAAAATTGAAGCTCTTGGGAATAGAAATAATCGAAAAATATTAGGAAGTTATGAGAATTACATATTACAGTGTACCGTCTATTTAAAGTTGGTGCTCTGATGTAAAATTCCTAATATTATGATACTAATTAGCTTGTAAGAATGGCAGACGATACATTCAAACATACAAAGCATATATTTTTTTGTATTTTTTGCTGCCCTATCTTAATTTCACCCTTACAGCGTTATATAAATCAAACATAACCTCAAAATTTTAATTTTACTTCAAAAAATTGATTTCTTAGTATTAAAACTTGTGTTTATTGTGTTCATACTAATAGTATAATAAAAAAAAAGTACTGTTCAAGACTTTTAATATAGTAATCTAGTGCATACATTAGAAATGACTTCAAATTACGCTGTCTTGGAAAAATGAGACCTCGACAGAACCTCAAAATTCTAATTTTACTTCGAAATATCGATTTTTTAGTATTAAAACTTGTGTTCATCATTAGTATCATAGAAAAAAGTAATGTTCAAGACTCTTACTGTAGTAATCTAGTGCATACATTAGAAATGACTTCAAATTACGCTGTCTTGGAAAAATAAGACATCGACATAACCTAAAAAAAAAAATAAAAAAAAGAGAAAATCGACTTTTAGTTTTGATTCTTACCTATAGTGTCACTTCCATGTCACAAAATTGCTATTTACAAATACAATGCATAGAATACTGTACAATAAATTGTTTTAACTTGAGTTGTATTCTTGTAATTAAATCGGGTTTTTTTTATTGTCACGATCAAAATTGTTTGTCAAAATTTGGATTGCATAGGATTTCACAGAATCCGCACAAAACGGCACATTTTATTACTTAGTGATGGTTTTAAAACTACAAAACGAATTATTTTCAGTTAAACTTATCTTTTCAAGATCACATTTGGGTATGACGTTTCTTAAACATCCTTATTTAAAGTTTGTAACAATCATTAAACAGTATTCTATGCATTGTATTTGTAAATAGCAATTTTGTTACATCGAAGTGACACTATAGGTAAGAATCAAAACGAAAAGTCGATTTTCTCTTTTTTTTACTTATTTTTTTTTTAGGTTATGTCGATGTCTTATTTTTCCAAGACAGCGTAATTTGAAGTCACTTCTAATGTAAGACAGCGTAATTTGAAGTCACTTCTAATGTGTGCACTAGATTACTGCAGTGAGAGTCTTGAACAATATTTTTTTCTATGATACTAATGATGAACACAAATTTTAATACTAAAAAATCGATATTTCGAAGTAAAATTAGAATTTTGAGGTTCTGTCGAGGTCTCATTTTTCCAAGACAGCGTAATTTGAAGTCATTTCTAATGTATGCACTAGATTACTATATTAAAAGTCTTTAACAGTACTTTTTTTTATTGTACCATTAGTATGAACACAATAAACACAAGTTTTAATACTAAGAAATCGATTTTTTGAAGTAAAATTAAAATTTTGAGGTTATGTTTGATTTATATAACGCTGGAAGGGTGAAATTAAGATAAGGAAGCAAAAAATACAAAAAAATATATGCTTTGTATGTTTGTATGTATCGTCTGCTATTCTTACAAGCTAATTAGTATCGTAATATTAGGACTTTTACATCAGAGCACCAACTTTAAATAGACGGTACATTGTAATATGTAATTCTTATAACTTCTTAATATTTTTTCTTTATTTCTATTTCCAAAAGCTTTAATTTCCATTTTGAATTGTGTCAATATCTTATTTCGTTCATGAGATATTAGATTTTGAAAAAAAAAATTCGAATAAGGTCCACTGTGCGACGCTGGTAGTTTTCATTGCTCGGCCTAACCTCGTTCTCCATGTCTCCCAGTGTTACGATTGTGGTGGCGACGGTAACGTGCACATCATACAGTAGGTGAGGGCACGTTGATGTGACGAACAACAACAGCGCATAGATGACTGTTAAAACAGGCTCACGTTGGCTTAACCAAGCACATACTGATTAAACACACACACACACAAAAAAGGATAAAGGCTGGGAAGCTGTAGGAGTACTAACGAGGCAAGGTTGTGCAAAAAAGCAGCAACATGTCTGCTACGAACAAGACGGCCAGCTTTGTATCGCGACGAGCTTTCTTTTGGGCATACAGCACTGCAATTCATATGGCGATGGCACATGGGGAGATATAATTATCTGGTTTGTCCTTCCCTCACTTTTCTACATGCAAAAGATAGTTACGTGAGTTTGTACTCAAGTTGTGAGGAAGAAAAATTATAACGATTATTCTCCCTGACTTGTGGCACTTTTTACGGCTCTACTTACCTTCATTGTCGGAAAATCCTAGCAGGATCACCACTTTGGGAAATGTCACGGGATGAGCCTTTCCCCAATGCTCGAGAACATCAAAGGTGCAAAGTAGGTCACGAAAAGATGAGGCAAGACTTTTAGAGAAATCTTTTTTATTCATTCATGCAAACAAGAAAAGGAAAAGTACATGGTGTTGTCCGTCCATAGGTAAGGCACGTACTGTCGTCATCGATACTTGAACGCATTCTGTCTAGGCCATGCTCGCTACCTAAAAGTGAGAACATCGAGAAGAGTAATGGCTCTAAAAGGCTGGCGTCCCTTTTCTTTCGAACACGCTATTATACTGTTCGTGAGATGAACTGTGGTTTGTGGAGCGTAGCTCGATTTTTGCTTTGGTCAGCTAGTGTCACCACAATACTACTTAGAAAATTTTTTCTTCCTTTATGCTACATAAAGCTGGGCTTGATGGAGGTACTTTTTAAGGATTTAGACAAAAAAAATAAAAAAGGTCATCTGTTACTAGTTTTTAATTAAATCTAACGCTTAACTTAAAAAAGAAACTTTTGATAGACCCAATATTTTTAAGCTTTTACTTGATACTAAATTTATTCAGTCAATAAGTACTGGACTAAAATTGCTTTGGTTAGTTTCAAAAGTATAGTCGATAATTTCTTAGGCAATAAAAAAAATTTTAACTACAAAAAATGAATAAAGGAGCTGCTAATAAACTACAAGACACTTTGTTGCTTGATAAGTTTAAAATTACACTATCTCAAATCTTATCTAGAATTTTTTCTCAGAGTTCCAAAGACAATAAAGAGGTGCAAGGTTAAATTTCATTGGAATATTGAGACAATGAAACAGGGCTATGAGGGAAAATGGTGTGTCAATATTTTAGCACACTACTGTTACTACTAAGAGGCAAGAAGACTCACGTTAATTAAGTACCCTAAAAGGAATAGTTATCTTCTACGTTCATCCTTATATTACTCTAAGAGTAGAGTGGAATCAAAGATATATATGATACTTCAGATCAATAAAGCATTTAATTTATTGATATAATGGCTAAGGGTAATCTTCAACTAGTAAAGTAAACAAATTACTTACAACGAATCGTTAGAACTTGAAGTGTTGAGCAACAAATAGCTCACTCATGTGATCGCCTTATTAACACACACTTAAATACCGTCACATTCATTAACATTTAAATCTGTTTCATGCCCATTTGTCTGTTGTTTAATACTATACAAAATATTAACTTATACACCTCAAGCTTAGATCCTAACTTCTAAAGGGTATCGTATTGGTCTAATCTTTTTCCTTGGTTCTATTATGTCATCTTTCTCATGTATATTAAAAAAAACTTGTCTGGAGATTTTTACATCATCCACCATAAAGCACAGATATTGCCTCATCTGACTACCATTTATTCTGGGCTCTGCAGAACTCCCTTAGTGGTGTGAGGTTGGCTTTACGATAAGCTTACGAAAATCAATTGATTTAGTTTTTTGTACCATAATCTTAGAAGTTCTACAATAATGAAATTATTGTTCAAGCATAAAAGTGGGAAAAGTTCATCAATCAAAGCGACTCGCCATTTGAAACTACACACAGAAAACTGAACTGGTTCTTTTTGTCCATGTCGTCAATATATCGCTGATCAGTAATAAAAACTTAAATTGATAAGTTAGCTTTCCAAACGTAAAACAAACCAAAATGACTTTTTTCCAACCCTATATACGTAATATTCACGATACAGCAGCGATACTAATAAGAATAAAAATAATAGTAATAGTTGTTTTATTAGTAATTGTAACAGAAACAATGATAATAGTAATGATAAAAAAAAATAGTAACGACAAAACCAGTGGACAGTGAGTGCTTGGGTACCCAAGTATATAGTCACACTTTTATAAAATTATATGGTAAACAATATAATTTCGAGTTTAAAAATACCTCCTAAGAAACAATATTGTGTACGAAGGTGGTGCAATTATCGTGGTAATGAGTATACCTACGTTAATTGGGTATGATTTTCATTATTATGTAATGAGTTAACGATTATAAACAATATATTTCGGCACAATACAATAAAAATAATATATAGGCTGGGCAGTTCAACACTGTGCACTTTCATCGAATCTTCCGGTGATTTAAGAACAACATTCTACTGCCTACGATAATAACATCTGTAACGTCATGCTCACATCTATCACGTACGACCCCAAGCTTATTTCTCGTCCATATTTAATACCCAAAATAGAACTGTATACAGAAAATTAAGAAGAACTATCCTGTAGTATGGTTTTCTTTAATAGGGTAGTATTGCATGCCAGTGAATGTCCCTTCAGGACGCTCATTACACATAGGTTTTTTGACAGATATTATTCAAACGGCAAACGTATATCAAAATAGCATAAAAATACCCAAAAAATTGCAGATTTTCTGATTGTACGATTGTTAAATGTTTGATAAATTTAAAAAAATCAGTATTAAACATGTAACCACATGAAAAAATTACATCAAATATCATTCATACAATTTGTTGGAATCTCCTACTTCTTTGGGTACAAAAGGTTACTTTTAGAAAAACCTATCAAATTTGTAAATAGACCCACAAGTTGAATTTTAAATAAATTTAGAAAGAGGGTATGAGGTGTGCTTGGAAGCATCTTTATGAGTACATCCACATGAGAAAAAGAATTGCTAGATTTACTGCACTTATTAGCATTCCTGTTATTTCTTAAATAAAAAGATTTCAAAAGAGTCAAATACAATAAAAATTAATTACTGTATTTGTACAGTACAGTACAAAAAATTTGTTGTAATTTTTAAGAATTTTAAAAAAATACGAAAGAACTGTATGAAAAACTATTTATTTATTGTAAACATAAAAAATTCAATACGTAGAAATAAATATTTATTTATGATTTGAAAGGATGTCCCGCTAAAATATAGTAATTGCCTAGTTTTTTTAAAAAAAAAATTAAAAAAAAAGAATTATTTTATGTTTTTTTTTTTTTTTTATCTAATCTATAACGAGACCAAATAAATGAGTGTACATTAAATAAAAATTTCTGTGAAAAATAAGTTAAAAACTGTAAGATAACATGAAGTAATTAGGTACCCTATGTTGGGCCTGCTCATAGCAAAGTAGATAAGGGCTGTGGCCAAAAAGTAAGATGTTGGGGGTTCAAATCCTTTTGGAAACTTTTTTTTTTATTTTTCTTAGAATCGTTTGGAAAAAAAAAAAAAATTGAAAGTTCGTCATGAAGGGTAGGTCGAAGGGGGAGAATCAAGCAAAACCCACTTTCGTGACATTTTTTCTCAAGGTCAAAATATGAAATCGTTTATTTCCTCCCGCGCATAACGCGCCTATAGAAGTATAACTTGAAAAACAATAAAAATAATAATAATCATAAAAGTAATTATAGTAATAATAACGATTGCTATAAAAATAAAAATAGTTTTAATAGGAATAATTATGACCATGAGAATAATAAGAGTCGTTATTATAATAAAGACAATGGTAATATTAAAAATATTAATTTTATTACGTTTGTCACAAGCTTATATAATTATGTTTATTGACAGTTTTGACTAATTGCATTGTTTCAAAAATAGTTAAGAATGTTTGGTAAAATTTTAGCCAACTTATTTTCCACTGCTAGTCATCAAAGAGGGAGTTAGTTCATCGTGTCCTAGGGACTTGAAACTGTTGTTACCTTTGTTGTAGGCAGCAGTACAGACTTTTCTTCTTTTTTTACTGAGCAAAGAAAACGGAAACAGCCAATAGCTAGCTTTCCCGTTCTTCTCTATACATTAGGAAAAGAGCACAAAATTAATAAGATTGTGAAATTAGGCTATTACAGATGGTTTACAAAATCGGTAGTGCAAGAAAAAAGGTAACTCAAAAAGTCATGCATCCGCAAACATAAATGGTTAAAATCGAATGAAAGGTTAACAATTTCTTTTTGATAACTTTACCGTACTTAACACCCTCATATAAATGATAAACTATTACCAAATGAAGTCTGCAGGTATTTGTTTTAGCAACTCAACTGTATTTTTACTATATCTTGGTCCATACGTTTTAATTCTTAATTACTTTAGCGTTAAATCTAATTATTAAGTGTAGCTGTTCTCATCAAAAACTCTTCATCGACTTATTGATTCATAAAATTTAAATCGTGTATTTGTATATAATACAATATGAGTTTTTCATTTCCAGTCGGCATAGTATAAGAGTCATGTTTAATCTTAATACAGCAGCTAGGAGTGGTCTCGCATGTAATTTACTATTTTCCAGATTCATATTAGTTCTTGCATTACTAGTTGTTGTATCAGCTTTTTCATTAAATTTTCATTAAAACATTTGCATTGGACTATTTAAAATTTTCCAAGCGATCCTCATTCTTATAAAACAGCAAAAATAGGAGGATTATGAGACAAACACAATTAAAACAATTAAAATATAGTTACTACTTTGAAGGAGTAAAGGATTACGGAGCACATATAGACTCAACAGACTTAGGAATAAAAAAATATTTAGGTAAAAGACCTTGTACATGTGAGCTTCAAGAGGAGCAAGGCAAAAAATCACAGATATCAATTTTATTTAGAAAAACATCAATAGAAGAATTTAACAATCTACTTCTTGTTCTACTGATCTAAGCATATAAGTAAAAATTTGAAAATAATGTAGACTGCATTGTCTTTCAAGGTATAAGTTAAATAGTTATACAACAATTGTAACGATCCTCTTAAGTTAATTACATACTTATTAAAATTGGAAAGAGTGAATTTTTGCCTACTTTAGACACAAGCTCTGCATTTTTATTAGTCCCTTTACCAATTAAAAATTAGTGCAAGACCCTTTTTGTAACGCATTAAGGTAGTTCTTCATCGACGTGCCGTCCCTTTAATTAAAAAATAAAGACTGCCACATTTCAAATAATCCTAAGAAATATAACAAGAAAGCATAATCTAAGTAACAATGTCGTAAACTACATAGACGATATTATTGTATTCTTAAGAATCTTCACACAGCACATAGATCATTTAACGTTTTCGGTAGATGCAACACAACAAAAGGGGGTTTTACATTAAAATTTTTTAAATGTACAGTTGCAGCTAACTCAGTAAAATATTTGAGTCATGTTACTAACGATAACTTAGTTTGTTAAAAGATAATTTGATTGCAACGAGAAATTTTTCAACTGCAAAGGTGCAAGAAAGTGTCAGGCAATGCCAATTTTTGTAATAAATATATTCCTAAATCAACGATATTGCTCAACCTACCTTATAATTTATTAAGAATGAAAGGACGATTTGTTGGAACAAAAGACTGCCAAAAGTCATTTATGGAAATTACAGAATGGCGGTGCTCTAAGCTTACATAAGAGACATTTAATAAAAATTTGCTCTAGCACGTTTATACAGATAAAGGTTTCGAAGGCATGTGAGCATTTTTTAAAAAAAAACAACTTAACGACAAAAGATTATCACTCACTTATTTTCCGGAAAAACTAAAGAAATGCCAAAAAAAAAAGTTCTATTTTCAGAATGTTTGTCAATAAAATAGAAAAAGGTTAATACTGCAACACTAGTAACTAAGTGAATCATTCACAGTGTACTCACATTACAAACATTTAGACAGCGAACATTAAAGCAAGAAGAGAATAATAATAAGAAGACCTAATACATTTCTTATTACCATAAGGTTTTGGAATAAAATACTTGACCAGGAAACAAAACGTTACATTAGACTACGTTAGTAGAACTTCACTTTTAAAACTAGTTATAAATGATTTTAAGCAATTCTTAACTGTCAATACACTAATAGGGGTAGATATTGTAACCGATAAAAACCAAAGTTAGAAAAACTAATATAATAAGTTACTTTTAAATTGAGATTTGCAATATAAAAATGCAAGTACCAAAGAAAAAGTCGATTTATCACAAAATGTTAGCAACGATTCCATTAAAAAATTAACGATTATTACTGTCACATGTCAATTAATCAAATAAAAAACAAAATCACATCAGTCTTTGTTAGTAACAATTTTATAAAAAGGATACAAGATACTAGTAAGAATTTGTAAACTTGTATCAACAATAAGTCAAAAGGACAGATAAGAACTGGACTTCTGTATCATCTTGGACTTGCAAAAAAACCATTTGAAATCAAGTCTATTAATGCTATTAAAGAACTTTTAGGTTCTTGCTCTACAAGAAAGTACTTGCATGTACTCATCGATGATTTTACAAAATATGCATACAGATAAACAATGCAAACAGTTTTATAAAGCTATTAAAAAAAAATAAAAAATGATGGAGCAATATCACTATATCAATACCCAGAGGTTTTTTCAGCTGGTTAAAAAAAGCACAAGGATAACAAAAAAAAAATAAAATTGTCACTTGAAAAGATAGCACAAGTTTAAATAAGTGTACAAAACAACACGGCAGTAAAAAGAGATATTACCCTAAAGTTCATATAGGTAAATTGCTATATGTTGACAACGATAACGAGCAATGTAAATAAAACTTGATGAATTGCGAATCAGTCGATTTAAAATCTTAACGACATTATCGAACTCTATAAGCAAAATGTATAAAGCATGTAAGGAACTTAAATTGCTATTTTTTAAGGTTTAAAAACTCGTATTGTAAAAAGTAAAAATTAACAATATTAAGTACTCATGCACAATTATCGATGCTCTAATAATAAGACGAAAGCTAAAACTAATGTTGTATAGACAAGTAGTCCAAAATAAACTCTTGTCAATAACACTTGATAAAATTTTAGTATAAGATAGTGTCATGCTGGGTACAAAAGGCTTAAATATTATTTTATTGACAGGTTTTTTACTTAGAAATATAACTAATAAAACTAGGTTTGTTACTTATTTACTCAATATTTTACATAAAAATATTAAGTTCATTTAATTCTGTTTGTTGCCTATTAAAATAGCATATCAGTTGACACACACATGCACAAGCACGCGCGCACGCGCACGCACCCATACACACACACACACAAAATACAGAAATATTATATATATATATATATATATATATATATATATATATATATATATAATATTTCTGTATTTTATAGTCGTTTTGTGTAGAAAAATTACCATTCCCCCATGACCCTCACACCCCCACAAAAAAGTCTTACAAGTAGCCCCCACAAAACAGTATGAAATTCAATCGTTTTTTACGTGATTCCGACATAATCCAAAATTCTCTAGCCCCATATTCAGTCCCCCACATGCCCCACCACAGGAATTTTCTGGCCTCCCACCGCCCCCACAGCTCCCACAATAGTTTAACATGCCAAGCATGAGAATAAAATTTTCATACCTAATTGCTCTTAACGTATTTACTTCGTCCACAGTCCAAAAACTTTTAAGCTTATTTTTAAATCATTACACTTAGCGTCTGCATATTTGAAAGTTACACCAGCTAACAGCTTTAAAAGATAGACAGTATAAGATATATTTTATTAAATTTTAATCAAGAGATTTTAATAAACATGCATAAGCATAGTACAATGTGTACTTACAACCCAAAGTTTTATTAAAAATCAAATCCTCAGAAATGTTATGGATGTTTAAAAACACAACTTTCTTTTATAAGTAATGCTTAGCAGTCTGCTATCAGAAGACAAACCTATCGTTTAGTATCACATATTAGCACAGGTAATGCTGCTATCGCTTTTTTAGATTGGACACGTAGCAAATAGCTATGCGTTCGACATGACAATGCAAAGGAAGCTATCGTTAAAAAAAAAACTCGTGGTAATAGAGATAACGACAACGTCCATATATAATATACCATATACTTAAACGCATGCCTGGTGTGGATGTGTGTATGTGTACGAATCTATAAATGTATCTTTCATTTGCTTATGCATATGACACTGCACCGCAACAGATCCAGCACTATGCCTCTTCTGATACTGCTGCTGCGTGGTAAAAATCGTAACGTATAATATAAATGTTCATTAATAGTTTTAATTAACGTTATCAATGCTTATAAGCAAAACTACCAAGGGTTTTATTAGAGCCTAAGCGTCCTTATTTTTAAATAGGGGGTTGGCGCGCAGAGCGTGAGGGGAAATGGCCCCACTAGTATACATATAGTTGTTCCAACTAATGTAACCGTAGATCATGCAATATCAAGAACCATATATGCTGATGCAAGAGATTCACTACTCACATTCACTGCATATTTACTAGTCAATATGCTGATGCTACCTGTTAATAAAGTCACTAGGTCTCCCTTTTTTTCAATTAACGATTTATTTACTGTTTCCAAGGTTATGTGTATTATTTGAACGCGTAGAAGCTTTTGTACGGTGTTGGTACAAAAAATGCAACATAATTCAATGATGTGCTATGATCTTTTTACTTCTACGTCACAAGAAATATACAGTAATGTTTTTAAGAACAAAGTAACAGAAGGTGACTTTACTACTTATGCTGCTAAAAAACTGTACGTATTTAGAAAAAATTTGTAATACTAGTCATAAGCAGGACTACCGAACAAAATTATTTGAAACTAGAGTACAAGAAATAGTTAAATGAACGAAACAGCGAGGAAATTAAAAAATGACATGACAGTTAACGAAAAAGTTATTTCTAGTGAGTCAACCGGATTGTTTTTTGTATCAACCAGTTACTAAATAGCTACATTAATTACATTTAAATGAAACTACTAGAAAAATTTTTTTAAGCTACCCTACTGCATTAACAATTTTAAATTTAAAGGTGCAACCAAGTCGTTTTAAAAATACTAGTTGATGCTAAAACTACCACATTTAATGTGTCAAGAATTCTTTCTCATTAAAAAGTTTTTGAACAATTTACATTCTCATTATTCTTCCTCTTTTTTCTATATTTAACATTTTTAAGTGACATTTTTTACACAAGTGTTTTCTCTAGCTAATAATTCTATCTTTAATTTTTCCATTCGCTTAATTTTTTTTTTTTGCATTTCTTTAGTCATTACGTAGTATATAAATTCTATAAAATGTTCTTATTGTTTTTTAGTTTATGTCTTTTGTTAAATACTATTTTGTTTCTGTTCTTGTTCTTGTTTGTTTTTTTTTATTATTATTTTTTTTTACAATAGTACCTTGATAATGTAGGATTAAGAGTCCATTGTAAGTATAATAAACTTAACTTCTATCATTCTTTTACTTTTTTTTCTCATTAAAAGATAAAATATTAAAAGGTTTTAAAATAGTCGTCGTCTTTGTACTAACCCAATTAATATAAATAATTGATCTGAAATAATTAACATCTACTTATGGAGGAAAAATAATTTATCTTGATTTTCGAAAAATCAAAGAGATACTATAATCGTACGAATTATTTTTAAACTAATTAGATAGTGTTTCATATTTTATTGTGACTTACATCATGAACAATTAAAAAGACTTTGACGATACTATTCATTATTATTTTACTAACAGATTACTTATTTTTTTTATTTTTAGTTTTGTAAAAACATTTTATAACACAATCTTTTCTCTAAGAGATGTGTAAACTACCCAATACCATAACTTACGTATAACCACAATTACGACGGTTGGGATGATTTTAATAACGTCTTCTTTGGTTTTTCTGACTTTATTTAAATTAAAAATTTTGACATGGAATTACTATTTCTTAACTGTTTCTCATAATTGCATTATTAATAACGTTTTCAAGGATTATAAAAAAACATGCATCAACTAGAACTATATAGTAATCTTTGAACCTGAGTTGCAACAAAGAAATCTTAAATTTTAAGAAGGTTTACATTTTTTAGTTATAAAGAAGAGTCATGGTATTTTTTATGAAATTATTTTTAATGGTGTGACAACTATTTTATACAAAAATTGTAATGATACACATAAAAACGATGACTGAAAAATTTTGCACGATGTTTACAAAAGTTATTTATGACCATAAGATGGAATTGCTATTACTCGTTGAAATAATGTAGTTATGCAACTATTAAAGATAAATTTTACAAACAACCCTTTCGAATTCTTATGCTCTGTTTTTGATCATTTATAGTATCAAGAAGATTTAAAAATTGCTCAAGCTTGTTGTAGTAAAATTTTACTATGCATCATTGAGATAAATTTACATTTCTTATTACTAAATTTCTCATTGTCATTCGTTTAACGTACAAAAATTTCTCATTCTCACAAAATTCTACCACTGTTAAATTAATAAATTTATGTCGTGTCTGTGTAACATCTCTGCATAAAAAAAATGGCTTTCATAACTGTTTGTAATGCTTTTTGATACTTACAGATACCACAGAATTAACTTAAACTTGACCTTGTATCAGACAGATTCATTTTGTCTAAGATACCTTTTATGCAAATACAAAGATCATGTCACGTTAAAGGGCATTACGGCGTTTCCAGTCCAATCATAAGAGTCCTAGTGTCTCTTGACATTATGGTTACCTCTTTGCTGAAAAATGTTGATAATAAACACTTCTTTCATGTACACATTATTATAAAATTAATACGCAAATAAAGCAACGCCCATAGTCTGTTGAAAAACTCATTGATTTAACTTTAATTAAACTACCTAATACGATTACCCTTGTAAAAATTGTATACTATTGATATCGATTAAAATTATTTTGCCGCCCTCGGATGGTTTTGGAAGGCTGGTACTTCCTCGGGCAAAAAAGCAGTTTTTCGATACTCGTTCGAAAAGTCTCCTTTACGAACCTCGTTACGGACCTTGCCTTCGGCTTGGGCCACAAACCTCTAGGCTCGCAAACAAAGACTTTTCAAACTCGTAGGAAAACTACTATTTCGCAATAAGTGTGCGGAAAATAGGTTTTTTCCGCACTAATATTAGTGTGGAAAATCGATTTTCCCACATAGTGTGCGGAAAAGGTGTGTGGCAAAGGTTTTTGTTGCACACCTTTTTCGCATACTGTGCAGAAAAACCTTTGCCGCACACTTTTTCCGCACACTATGTGGGAAAGTCGATTTTTCACACTTATATCAGTGCGGAAAACACGTATCTTCTGCACACTTACTGCGAAAAAACTTGTACGCAACTCGTGTGGGACAATTTCCCGCACTCATGTGATAGACTCGCACTCATGACCGGTGACGGTAACTCGTGCCGTGCGATCACACTCGTGCTACGCACTCGTGTGCTCAACTGGCACTCGTTCCAGTCAACTCCGGCCACTCGTTCTAGTCAATCACGACTCGTGTGGGAAATCGTCTTTTTCGCACTTTTTACGTAAATAACTATTAATTTGAACAGAGAAGACAATTATTACCAGAGTTTTGAAGATGATAGTAAAGGTGATCCAACTAAAGAGGGTGTGATTTCTCAACAGCATACGTTGCTTTTAAATATAACTAGTCATATTAAAATTTCTTTTGGGTAATGCAACGTTCCACAAAGTATTTTATTCAAGAAATATACTGAAAAATTGTCTCATTTCAATATTTATTTTAAAAAATTTTGCGTATTTAAAGAAAGTGTTAGAGTCGTCCTGCTTATAATGGTGACCAGTAAGACGTTCTAATTAACCAGGAGTTACCTCCTATTATTTATTATATTTTGTACTGAAAATTATGCGATTAGATGTATTAATAATAGATGGTCTCATAGTTGTATTTAAATATATAAGGCATAGTACTAACGTTACGAATTATCAAATACAATCTGAAAACTGTACAAACAATTGCATAGAAACTAATTTTGCTTTTCTTCGATCTTTCCACGACAATGTCTGGTGTCAGTCAAACATAAAAAGAGATGTGTTTGTCATATTATAATCCGTCAACTAGGTAGACCGAATTTTTCAACACTGACTTTCAATACATTTGGAAGTACTTAGTCATTACGAAATTTATATAAGTTGGAAAATTAAGGGAAACTTATAACTGCAGAAGAATTGTTGGGGCTCAATTTTATTTAAGAAGTGCATAATCAGCAACAATGTTGTAAGCTAATAAGTTATTTTTGTAAGTTAGTTAACGTTATTATAGAAATTTAACCGTCGAAAATGTTTTCGTCATTTATTTGCCATTAGTACCTTCTCAACAGACTGTTATGATAATTGCTACGAAAGGAAGTAAGATTTAAAAAGTATGCTTCTCGTTATTACAAAATTGTAAAATAAGAATAAATTAAGAAAACTTTGAGTATAGTATTATAGATAATTTTAATAAAAAATTGCATTTTTTCTTATAATTATAATCAAAAAATTTTGATGGCAGAAATAAGGAGGTTTTCTTATAAGCGATTACTATCAGAAAAGTGATATTTTGTGCTCAAATAAGCTTAATTCAAAGCAGTCCAAGGGTTGTTTCAGAATTCTTTTAAAAAAAATGGTTGTATAAGCAACTCAGACATGTTAAGAGCACAATTTAATATAATTAAACCACTGAATTAGAAATCAGCAGAAGATGACAGTGGGAGGAACAATATCTGTACAATAGATAGACAATGTTGCCTAATTGAAACCTAAGCCTATTGACAATGAAAAACACAATCTACAAGAAAATGTGGAAGTGGAGGAAATTTAATTATTTACGTATGGCATCTATCAAACATTCAGGTACAAAATAACAAGTGAAAACCCAAGGATCCTTTGTAAAGCAAAAATAAAAGCACTTCAAATTGAAAGTTATCAAGTTTACAGGATGTAATACCAGTCAGTAGAAGTGCACAGTCTACATAGAATAACGCCAAAACCATGTGTGGACCACTAGAAAACCTGGCATCAAAGGTGAAAACACTAAAAAAAAAATACTAGTGGAGTACAAGGAGCAGCAGCAGCCACCGAAGAGTATACTGTGAGGATCGATTAGGGCATTCAGTTGAGAAATTCTGAAAGCTAACACTACTGATAAACAATAGAAAGACTTTAAGAGACAGTGAAAAAAAATAAAAGGAAAATTGTAAGTACGGTCGGAGACCAAAACACTACGTGAGAGACTGCTGTTTGTGTAAGTAAGGTAAAGAGAAAGAGAAAAGATAGAGTGACGAGGGGCATAACCAACCTGTAAGTGATACTGCTACCATTGGAAACACCTATATTTATGAGGGCAGGAGTGATGACTTAAATAGAAATAATTACAATAGTTATGACAGGAGTTACAACAACGGCCCAATAGAGCTATATAACATAAATAATAAGTACAACGATAAGTATAATAGCTTAAACCTTAGAAGTAAGTTTAATTATGGCAACTAGGGCAATGATGACTCATACAATAATTACAGTAGTGGCCTGTTCGACCGTTATGAAAACGACTATAAAAACTAAGACAGCAGGGACGGTTGTAATAGTGATTTTATCATGCATATCATAGACTGCCACAAAATAGGGGGCCCCTGTAGTTGGGAAGTGTCGAATACAGCCTTTATAACAGAAGGGATATATTTTTGTGACTTAAAACTTGCAAGATGTTTGGCGTACTCTCTAAGCGTGAATTATAAATTAGAGAAAAAGACAGAAAAAAGTATTCAGGCAAGAAAAAAAACAATCATACAGAGTGGAATAACAAACTCACAAAAAAAGACAGAAAAGACCTTACAAAGTTTAATTGGACCAAGGCACAATAACAGGCCCATAGAAACTTCGGGTGTTCAGAAATCAGCCATAAATCATAAACGTAAAGAAAGTTAAACAGTATCTAGGATTTATAGGCTACTACAGGTGGCTCATCAAAAATTATACATCAATTGCCTAGTCTTTATCAAGACTTAAAAACGAGCATAGCATAGCATTTAAATAGGATGACTAACTACAGCAGACATTTATAACTTTTGGAGACACAGTATGCATAAGAGATGTATTTGTTGCCCCAGGTAAGAAAAAACCTTTAATCGTAACGATAGATACATTAGACTATACGCTTGGCACCATCCTTGGCCAGGATGAGAATGAACAGAACAGACCGTGCAAATACGCACCACATTGTTTCAAAGGAAGAGAGCTCCATTATTCTTTGTATGATGAGACATTACTAGCAGTTATATTTGCTTAAGATTATTTAAAACCTTATCTTCATAAATGTAAGTTTACAGTAATCATGGATCACAAACCTCTTAATTATTTCTAGTCATGAAAAAAACCAGATATTTTTTTCAATACACTTACAAAAAATTTCAAGGTTATGAATTAAAGTTATATATCGCCTAGGTATGACAAACTGGCAACCTGATGTAATATCACGTCCAAAAATACATAGAGATAAAATAAACAAAAAGCATTCTAAACATGAGGGGTATAAGCTAGCTGATCACCAGAAAAATACAGGAATGCAACAGCAATGGATCCCAAGCTGGAGTTTTCTTTGTTCAAGCAACAAAGATGTAACACAGACAGAACCAGACATAGTGAGAATTGAATTAACGAGCCTGGAAGGATCTAGTAACGACAAGAAAAGAAGAGAAAAACGATCAAGAGATAAGTAGGACAGTGAGTACAATTTTTTTTTTTCTACACAAGATTCCCACGACAGCCTACTTGGCCTAGTCGCGGGGGCCACCCACTCACCACCTATGTGTGAGGGTGTATTGCCACACCCATCTTTAAACCTTTTTCCTCGCATCCTACCTGAATCCATGGGCACAGTGTTAGTATCTCCGCTGGAACACCTTGCCAGTTAAGCTGACACTCTCTGCACCGATGGTGCATCGGGTCCACTCACCAGACAGTATGTATAATTGTAAAGTCTGATAATGATTTGGAGTCAGAGGAACTGGACGGGAAAAACTTACAGAATCAGCAAATACCAAGAAATAAAAACGACATGACGGTACGAATCTTTACCAGATGAAAAAGACTCATTTTACGAGGACCAACAGATAAAATTCTAGGCCACTTAACAAAAAATCCAGAATTAAAAAAAGGAAGATAAGCTACTAGTACACCTGCAATACTAGAGAGATAAGTTGAATAAAGGAAAGTACGCAAACAATAACTGGATACACTAGGCAGATCGAGACCTATCTTCTTAGTTAAATTAAAAACCTTTAAAAGAAAAAATAATAGTGAGTTATTTCAGATGAAGAAAAGCAAATACAAGAAGAAATTCAGTAATGATCACTAAAAACCAAGAAACAGGTGGAGAAGACAAAAAAAATATAAAACAGAACAATATGCCGTCAGTGGAAATGGGAGTACTAAAAAAGCAGCATAAACATAATCTATTGGAAAGCTAATCTGATAAATCTCAAGCTTGAAGAGTGATCAATTTTAAGAGACGTAATGTATAATGTAAGAAGTAGGGAAGAAATGAGATCTAAAGTATGAGAGTCATATAAAATTGAATGACTAAAAAACGTAGCATCACATATGAAAACTAAGGCAAAACATATGTTAGGCAGATGGATTGAGAAGACAAAGTTGGATGATTATAAAAACTAAGAAGGAAATAAACCAAATTCACTATTGAAGCCAACTACGCTCCTAGATGAGTGATTGGAATGTCTAAGAGACAAAACGCGAAAGGAAACTTACAAGTGGACTTAACCTAGTAGCATAAACTCTCTTTACAAAAGTCTCTCACACAGTTTACCCTTATAGTTATCCAGAAAAAGAGCTGTTAGAAGACTATTAAAGCAGCAGCGAGATTTTTCAGGAAAGTGTTAAACATAATACAAAGACAGGCAAGGGAAAACAAGGCAAAAATTCCAAGAGCAGCCAGGTGTAGAGCACGAATCAAGTCAGGGAAAGACGAGCCCAGAAAAAGACATAATAAAAACCAATGGAAAAAATATACAGTCAGTAACAGAGGATACAGACAGCTTTGATTAAGTTAAAGTACAGGACGAACAAGAGACCAACGATTTAAATGAAGCACTTTGTGAGACACATAGAAAAAATGAAAGATCAGTGAATAAAGCAGTTATACATCCACTACATATAAGAAAGTAAAGAGTATGTAGGGCATAGTTACCAACTTATATTTCACTATAACGAGTAAGGAAAAAGGAGGATCCACCTGTACTACAAAACTGAATAAGATCGAGGGTATCTTATTTAAGCAACTTAAGAATCAAGTGCTTATGACAGTGAAAAAAGTGGCATCAAACACAAAAGCCATAGATGTGCTACACCAGAGAGGATATGACACGCATGAACAATAGAAATATAACCGTCAGAGAAGGTTAAGTGACAAATGTAAGAAGAGTTTCAATTATGCACATTTTTTAAAAGTAGTATTTTAAAAAAACGGTACTTAGATATACTATTAAGGAGTATATTTAGGCCTTTAGAGAAGTAATAGTGGCAAATGAAAAAAAACGATTGGGATTCTTTAGGACCCTGCATTCCTCCACATAATCCAGTGCCGATACTTTATTGATGCTCATGAGGAAATATTTATACGTATTAGACTTACAGTAAAACTACACACAGTAGACCATATCCGATGTACATAAGGATTGTGCACAAATCTTTGTACGCAAAATATCTTGCACAAGGTTACGAATAAAAACCAAAAAATATTTCATTATTATTTTTGTGTCTAATATTTGTGCTTCAGTTAACGTACATTTTTACCACATTGCATCAAGATAAAATATTGTATGTAAACAAAAACTCCTCTAATTTTGACACAAATACTGTGCACGAAAAAATGTTAATAAAATATTTCGTTATCGTTTTTCATTAGCTTGTGCATAATATTTTGTGTACAAAATTTGTGCACGATAATCCTTGTGTGCACTGGGAATAGTCCGTCCTACACACATATACGCTAGTAATCCCACCAGAACATTTTAAATTAAAAATTGAAAAAAAATACTTTAAATCAGCAAAAGATGGGTATAGGGAAGCGAACAAGACATGTAACAAAATTGCAAATATTTTCTATTGGAGGAGCATGCTTCCAGATGTAAGACAAGCCTTTTTGGAATGCTCGTCTTACCAAACATTCTTATTACCAAGACCCCAAGTAGACCTTTCAAAAATATTTTGATAGACTTTTGTTGACCTATCAATAAGCTCTCAGTGGATTAGTTCACACACATACTATTCATGCAAGACTAAGTGACAAAAATGTCCTCATACCAATGAAAAAAATCACAGTCAAAGAAGCTATAAGAACGATTAAAACAGGTATACAGCGTTCTTTAAGCCAGCAGAACATTTATTATTGGACCACGGCACTCACTCTATTAAAAAAAATATTAATGAACTCATGAAGTTGGTTAAAGTAGACAAAATGGGCAGTACAGCGTTCCACCTTAAAAACGAATGGTGCGATTAAACAAGTGGGTCATATTCTTATGAAGCCCATAAGATCCTATGTAGGACAACACGTGTACTCGGATACAGATTTAACGATGTACATACTATTTTTTAATACCACGGACCATTAGAGTACGAGATACTCAACGCACGAGCTTGTTTTTAATCAAAAAGAAAGAACACAATCTTGTATCTTATTGCGATCCAAAGGCCAAGCTTTAAGAAGGTTAGGGAGTATTATTGAAAGAGGTGGGGATGGAGAATCTTTCTGGCTGATGCAGATGTACTACATCTACCGTGCTCTTTATCCTAAACTGGATGAACTTAAAACTATATTTTTGTGATTGATTATACTTTACAAAACTGCCTGGCAAGGCTTAGTTTTTTTTGTTAAGCATCTTTCTATTATACTAAGATATCTATAAAAACGCTTTCTTTTTAAGTCCAACATATTTATATTGTACCATAAATTCAAATAAAATGCAACCTACCCTTTTTCTCTATCAATAGACCATGTTAAACTGTCAATATTTCATTTCTGTATTCTTGAAAATTTTTCTGGTATAAAATGTTAAAAATGTATGTGTTCTTTCCTTATGTTCAAATATGACATATATTTCTTTGACACCATTTTATGTTTTAAGCTTTTCTTGAAAAAATGAGAACTATCAGGGTGATAAAATTCAGGTGAAGTACTGGTCTAAGTATTTTTATGACCGCAATCTAAAATGAAAAAATAGTACATATGCCCGTATAAAATAAGAGGTATTAACTATTTTGAAAAAAATGTAAGACTACAGAGAATAGATAGAACAAGAATTTCTTATAAAGACAAAGCATCACCAAAACATTAGAACCGTAAAGGGAAGTAACTAAAATAAGTCTCTGCAGGGAAATAGGATACGTATATGCAAATGCTAGACTAAGATACGCAGGCTGACAGAAAAATAAAAACATAACAATGATGGAAAGATAAGCATAAACAAAACATTAATGATACTAATTAATAGCAGAATCTGCACAACATGATGTACAAAAAGCAACGACAAAGAGAATAAAGGGTGCACGTTGTCTCTAATAGGTGTAGAACTTGTTAACGGGCCAATTATACATATAAGTAATGGTAAAATACAAAAAATAACAATTGTGAGAGCAAGAAATATAAATATAAATAGTCATTTGTAATAATATGTAGATTTAAATAAGCTTGTGCAATAAATGCCAAAAAACTTAATGTGAAGTACGTAAACTAAAAAAGATTGATCTAGTGAAAAAAATGTTGTTTGCAACCCATTGACATCATTATTGTTTTAGAAAAAAAAGTTTGTAAATAATTATTGTTAGATAGATAGGAGCATGGATAAATAGTAAATGTAATTAAAAAGCAACTGTGGAATATCAAATTTTTTTTTATCAACGAGACCCACGTGACAATGAAAAAGTACGAGAAATTTAACCTTCTTTCCTCTCCTTTTCCCGTCATTCTCCATTACAAATAATTTCACCCCTACCGTCATGACCCACCAACTCCTACAACAGCTAAAGATAACAAGCATAACACGACTGTGCAGGTCAGATGGGGCAAACAAAAAGAAAAAAAAAGTGGTAAAAAAAAAAAAAATACGTAAAGTATTATGTACTTTACATATAAAAAGAGAGCTACTCTCGCAGCTCGATGCTATGCTCCAAAAGGAGAAAACAATTAAATAAAGGGTATAGTTGATACGATTATATACTTAAGTAGGTGGCTATTCAGAGAGCATAAATAGTGTCAGGAAAGTTATTTATCACAAGGACTAGAACACGTACCAGTAGACAGGTACTACAGTTTGCAATAAATAGCTGAAAGTTATCTGTACTGCAGAGCAGAACTCAAGTTAAGAGAGCAACTACAGTGGTCGATAACAGAGATACACAAAAATGTTAACTTAATGATGTAAAACATTTCCCCGTTAGCTATAACCAGCAAAAGTTGAAGAATCATACAAACAGTAGACTTATCGTTCAACCTTTCGCTAGAACCACAACAAAAATCGATATGCAGAGAATGGTAGGACAAAAGGGAGCAGCTTGTACGTAAGATAGCTAAGATACATGGACTGGAATCAATAAACAATAAATGACAAAAGCTATGGAGTCTTACAAGCCATTAACAAACTTGCCACTGGAAATTAACAACTAACGTAAAACAGCAATACTCTGTACACAATCCTAAGGTCTTTATTTGGAGCATTAGATGGTAACGACCATGAAACGTTTACAGATATGCTCTACTTAAGTAAAAACAATACACACAATCTAGCAAAACTTCTGGCTACACAGATAGAAATAATGTCCAACACAGTAAGTGACGAAGGAGGTAGAGTGAAAAAAATGCAAGCAGGTACAGAACAGATGAAAAACACAAATTGCTTACAGAAAACAAATAGTGTAATAATTGCAGCTATAAATATACTAAATAAAAACATCAAGCAGCATATGGCAGACTGTGACTCCACAGTAAATGCAGTCCTTTTTGTGGCAAGGGAACTAATATATCTAAGGCTGATATCGCCTGCGATCTCTTACAACTCCAAGATGCAGACAAAACTATCCAGACCCAAGCTAATTTTTTCAACTGCAAAACATACAGAGTAAGTGTTATTCGTAAGTAGAACGAAGTATGTTGGTAGTCAGAAAAAACTAGGGGTGATCCACTCTTCTATTCAAAGAACTGCTGATCTACAGTCTGTATCTACACACGAGCTTTTTTCTCGATATGTATAGGGTAAGTTTTTTGTCATAACTACTATTGATGGCATAGTTCATATTTCTTTTGACGACGAAGTACAAAAGTCAAGCGTACAGTCAATCTTAAATTATGCTTTCGAAATTCTTCTATATCTGTAGAAATGGACTTGTGATTATTTATTATAAACAGCTGTCTGGCATTTAAAAAATTCAATGAGACTTTTAACCAAAACATTTTTCTTTTACGGTTTTCATATTATATTATACCACTAAAAACTCTACTACTAAAACTGTGTGAATTTTTCAAAGCTTCCTGCTTCTTGAAAATTACTCACACTTTAAAAATGAATGTTTTCTTGGCAGACTAAAAAAAATTTTACTACATTCTCATGCCTACTATTTGCTATAATAGCCTTTCTTATGCAACTTTTGAAAGTCTTGTCATGATCTTTTCATGCAACAGACTCATTATCTTTATTGTAAAATTTCTTATCAAACCCTGATCCTCACACTTTTTTTTTATGCAAAGCTGCTTGAAACGTTGATAAAATACACTCATTACTGAGCAACTTTTTTGCAGTTGTAGGGGAAAAAGCTGCTTATAGTTTGAAATAGTTCTAAACACAGTTTGACAATTAATAACTAAATTCCGTTTTAAGGTAATATTACTACTATTTACAAATTATAAAGAGGTTAGTTGACTAATAATCTATACAACATTTAGTTCTTTGTTAATGCTTAAGGCTTCAAGATCATGCATATCAAAATTTTTTTTAGCAAGGCCACTTTCATACCTATACAACAAAACAATACACCTTCAGTTCTTATTTTTCAGCCCCCATGTTTTTGGGCTAGGCTCTTGCTTCAAAACAAATGTGACAATTAATGGTTGTAACTTAAGTATCACGATTTTCGTTGAACCTCAGAGGAAATTTTCTACAAAGATCTAGCTACAATCTTTAAATATTTTACAAGCTAAGATAGCTTATTGAAAGTCCCGTGTGACCTTGATTATTTGGCTTCGATCCAGTAGTTGTGATTAAAGAGGTTTTTGAATACAATAAGGAATATTTCATGGTTTGAAGAAAATAAAAAAAATACAGTTTTGAAACTGTAAACAAGATCTCATTAAGAAAAAAAAGCTTATTAACAAAAAGAAAGCTAAGCTAGCTACTATCATATGCACACAACCGTATGCTTCAACAGCCAGATAAGATCTAGATTGCTCTCTTTGTTTAAGCACCAAGCGTTACCTTTCAGTTTTCTAAAGATGGTACTGATAGTCCTCTCCCTCCTCATATATATATATATATAAACTATAACTATAGTAAATACTATATTAACGTATGAAACTTTATCCTCATTTACCTCCTCTTAGCACCTTTTTATTTCCCATTGCTACAGCCCTTTTCTCATCGTTACTTCTTAATTTTTTCTAAGTTCCTTCTTGAAAAACATTTATTTGAATTTTCTAGTGATTTTTTACACATAACAGTTGCATAATTTCTGCCACTCACTCCTCCTCGAGTCTCCACCTCCACCTTAGTTTCTCCTTAGAGGCTGTCCATTAATTACGTAAACACATTCTTTTTTTTTTACCTCCTCTTGCCCCCTCGTAAAATACAGTAATTTTTTAAGAACCCCCCTTCCTTTTTTGTAAACATAATACATAGTAATTGTCAAAACGATTTTAATTTAAAAAGAATATTAAAAAGTATTAAAGTTATTGAACAAGATAAAACTAGAATTAAGATATGATTGTCTTTGTTATAACTATTTGCTACGTGTATTGCATTGCATTTTTATGAATGTATTTAAATTCATAAAAATAGTTTGACACTGAAAAATGATATTAAAATCACAGTAAATGAAAAAATTTTTTTACGAATCTTTTGTATCGTACTTCTAGCAGACGAAATCACTTGGACTGCGTATACATGGAGTCTTGAACTTCCAGGACCAGTCGATATGCTTGTGTAAGTGCAAAAAAGGAAGTAATATGCTTTTGCTACTCACTTGCACTCACACGGGCTTATGGCTGGTCCTGAAAGTTCAAGACATCAAGACTCCATGCATACGCAGCTTTACGTTAGTCGTCTAACAGATCTGCAGTGTGGATAAAAAGTAGATCGATTATTTGTCGGGTCAATTATGAGAAAGTATGAAAAGAGGAAAAGATAAAAGTTTTTATATCAGATGTTAAATTATATTACGTGATATTTGAAAGTTTCTCGCCCCCCCTCCCCCAAGTTATCAGTAGTAAGCAAATAACATACTTTCCCTTTCCTCCCAAGGTGCTTACGTAATTACCTTCTTTTTAAATAACTTATATAGTTATTTTATAGTTTTTATCTCATTTTTAACCAATAAAAATTGGTTTATCTTACTTTTCCGCTCTTTCTTGCTTGTACTTTTTCTAGATGTATGTTTTTTAACGTTTATCTTCTTTTTCTAAGCATATATTGAAGTTTTTTCCTTTAAATTAAAGTTATTTTGTGTTGTTATAAGATACTACTTGTTTGTACTTATTATGAAGTTATTTTCAAATTGCAAGCCTAGATGTTGTATTAGCTTTCGTAAATGCTGAGTTATATGCCACAGTAATTTATATATCCATGATAATCTAGTTTAATCACCACATTTTAGTAACCTTTTCTCATCCATCTCTATCGTCTCAACTAATATTCGTAAAGCTTTAGCTTCGCATAGAAGCACTCCTTTCAGTTGTAGGAACTATCAAATGTTGAACTATCAAATGTTGAATTATCAAATGTCAAATGTTCAAAACCACAAATAGTAAGATTTATCTATAAGTTTTTGCATTTAAATTTCAGATTTTGGCCGTATAAAGTAGAACTTTCTTGTAAGACCCTATAAAATAATATTTTTTTCAAGCAATTGTTTTAAGGTTCTATTGAACTGAACTGCTTCCAAGACTTGCAAAACACATTATCAAGTAGATCTTAAAACCTGAAGTGCAATTTTCAAACGTATTCGAAATTGTAAGGGCGATATTTATTACTCGTAGAAAGATGGGTCAATTATGGGTATATGCATTAAAGAGTCACTGCGTGTACAAACATACGTACATGTGGGCATACACACACCCATATGCACATAAAGTGCACCTTATGTGAACACGTATTTACTCATGCTTAAATCTTTTTAAATACCGGTAGTCAATGTCGATGTTTATCACTTAGGTTGATATGAAAGTGAGAAATATTTTGCGTATAAATAATTTTTCAGGTACTTACGTATTTCATAGTACCTTCTTTTTTACCGTAAATAGTTATAAAATAAAATGAAAAATTAAATTTCCTAATGTACCATCAACAAAGAAGTAAATTAAGCTGTGATTTAGAATCGCCAGCTAAATAATTCAACACTGACATATTCGAGTAAAAAAATTTAAGTAAAAAACAAAAAAAATTATAAATATACCAGAAATATACATGAATTATTTGTTGCAAATTAATACATTTATTTTAGTTAAATCTATTTGAATAAAACAAATCGTTTGCTGATTCAATTGAATATTTATTCAAATTGGTACTACTATTTATAAAGTCACTGACGTATTTTTATTGAAGAAAATATTTAGTTAAAAACGAAAATTTTCATTCATATGAAAAACCATACATGATTTATTCGCAATAAATACGTTATTTATGATAACACATTCAAGAAAATTATTTGTTTGTTTAACATAAGTTGTATTCCTTCAAAAGTAATGATATCTATCTAGATAGAGAAAATATTAACAATTTTTTAGACCATTAAACGTAGAAATAATAAATAATCAGAATAAAACGAATACTTTCTTGGTTAAGCAAATGAGATCTTATATTAGTTCTTTCGTATAAGTCAAATATATATCCCACAAACAAATAATTTACTTAAGAATTAAAACATAAATAATTTGTTTGATACGAATAAATGGTGGATAATAATACGTTCTGAAATACAATTCCTTTATTTGACGTTCTCGAATGAAAGTGATATTTATTTGAGTCGAGGTAATTTATGCATCGCAAATTTGCGGGATTGTAAATATTTATTGAAAATAAATAAATATTCGTTTTGTCAAGTAAACGACATTTGTAATATAATTTATTTGTTTTAGTTGGACACGTTAAAGACAGGTAAGCAATTTATTTATATTCGAAGGATTATATAATTTATTCAAAACCAAAAGATCGTTTATAAAATTGTATGAAAAAAATAATTTTTTTGTTTTAAGTAAAAGATGTTCTTAAAGAAGCGTACTATTAATTTTTCTTTCATATATGTTTGGTATTTCAAGCATCACACATGTGCAAGAAAACAAAATTTTACAAGGAATTAAAAAATATTTATTTCTTTAAGTAAACAATATTTATTAAGATACTTTCGTTCCTTTCAGTGTGGCACAATAAACACAAGTAAACGATTCTCGCCAATTCATCGAATTACACGATTTGTTCGCAACGATTAAATTATACCTGATAATTATCAACAAAAACAAGTAACAACAAATATTCAATTTGTGTTACATAAGTAACAATTTTTGATAAGGAAGAAAACTCATTTAAATTAAAGGAATATTAGGAATTTGCGAAAAAAAATTTTTTTATAAAAATATCACACTGGCTTTCCTAAATAAATGACATTGATTTGAAATGTGTTTGGAATGAGACGTCTCTAATTTTTAAAAGTATTTCAAAAATTATTACGTAATTTACGTAATTGAATCATTTATTTTGAAAATAAACAAATTATTTTAAAGTGAGGTGTCAGACAGATTGTTTCCGCTTATAAAAATAGTAATAGTAGCATGATAAAACAAACATAAATCATATTATTATATTTTTAAACATTGTTTCGTATTATAAAACTTAAAATAAATCTTCGGTAAATTGACAAAATATTTTTTAAATCATTATGAGGTACAAGAGAAGGAAAAATAAAACCAGAACAAGTGCCAAATAAATATAAAACAACTGATGTTTGAGTCAATGTTTTTAGTAAAGGTCTTAACTTTGTAATAAATAACGTTTAACCTACTTTAAATGAAATATACTTACTTTTTAAAGAACAAAATTTTAAATTATGTAAAAAGAGAAACAAAAACGTACTACAGTGTAAATTCTGCTACTAATAAGGGTGTTGATAAATCTGATGGTAACGTTCACATACATTTTTCAATTAAATTTCTACACAAAGCTTATGAAGACTTACCTTTGCATGAGCCTGATTAAAAAATTAGAATAATTTTTATGTTAATATTAATTTAAATGTAACTAACGGCTAATGTCATGGTACAAGCTTACAGAATACAAAATCCTTCAAATACAGTAATAAAGCGAAGATCATAACTAAAGAAAAAATTAAAATAATAGTATTCATACTAAAAATATTTCTGAATACATAAAATTCATCATTATTACCTTCTATTTTATGCCGAAAACAATTTTCTTTAGTCTTAATAATTTTTATCTCTATACATGAATCTCAAGGTCGAAGTTTTTAAAATATTGGATGACATTTAAAAAAAAATACTGTTCTTACATAGTTATTAATATCTCATGTTATCAAGATGCAAAAATGAAAACAAAATTTGTAATAAAATAGAACGTGATGAAAATTTAGAAATAGAAAATATTGTTTAGAAGAACATTTTTGACGTTAACTAATAAGAAGTAAATAAAAAAACATTGTATTGTATTAATCTATGTAAATATTGTTTTTAGGATAGCTAGTCAGTTTAAAAAATACTTTTTTTTAATTACTTATTTATTTTGTAAAATTAGTCTTTCAATAATAAAACATAAAATAAGAACATAAAAACATACGTAATAAAATAATCTGCTCATCAAATTTATGAATATGAAATTTTCATTGCTTATAAGTTTTTATTCTATCGTAGGTTGCATATTGTAATGGTTAAAGACAAAAGAGTAAACTATATTAAAATATTTGACATTCTCCAATAAAGAGGTGAGAATAATTTTCACCTTTTTGTGATAAATAGGGCTACGAGCGAGGTTC